>NC_081519.1:749891-854891 GCF_030273125.1 Centropristis striata | reverse complement strand
AATCTGCCAGAAAACTGAGTAGAAGAAGTCCAGATTGTGAACCGGAAACAAAACAAGTTGCCATCTGACTCCCCAACAATAGAAAATGGTCTTCAAATTATTGGTTAAATTGGACAGGTTTTATTGATCTTTTATGTCAACTGACATTGGAAACGTTTCATGCTGTCTGGAGGCAAATACAATGTTAATAATTTATATTATCCAGCAGTAAAAGACGATCAGTCACGTGAGTTAAATGTTTGTTTTGTCAGAACTTTGTTGCTGTTTCTTTTTAGCTTCAAATCTTTTAGTTAGCGTAAAAAAACTTATTTTTGTGCTCTTTGAGCTTTTCTCATCCAATACTTCAAACTGCACGTATAAATTGATGAATGGAAACATAACTACTGCTGCTATTACCAATCTGTGTGCAAACAGTGTTCAAAAAACACTGAAACTAGCAGATCAAGTCGTCCAAACTAGACGACACAAAGACGTGTTTTTTGATTTGATGCCTTTCTATTTGCATGAAAAATAAATAAGATAAGAGATAAGATATGACTTTATTCATCCCGCAGTGGGGAAATTTAGTTGTCACAGCAGCTCGAGATACAGACACATAGATAAGAACAGAATAAGAATATAAACAATACACATATACATACATTATATACACAGTATATACATACATATGTGCTGGTATTATTATATATTATTGTGTTGTTTGTTTTCCCGAGAGTATTTTGCATTTTACAGATATTGCACATTGGAGAAAATATATTTTAAGTTAAGGTTAAATAAGTTAAATAAGTTTTTGCATGTAGTGGTATGAGCATCAATATAAAAATGTGTATAATGTGACAATATTTAAGGTTGGACAGAGACAAAAATGATGTGGCTAGAGAACATAGTTGTGATTTATATTAATATACACTACCGGTCAAAAGTTTTAGAACACACCAACTTTTCCAGAATTTAATTGAAAATGATGCAGTTTAATGTCTCAGTGTACTCTGAAATTAATGCACATTTGCAACATTTAAAATTCTTTATTGAGCATGATAGTGTTTTGAAAGTGAAAAAAAGATTCAAAATCACATTTTATGTTGGACTAAAGGACTAAAAAAAGACACAAAATGACCAAAAAAAGACACAAAATGACTAAAAAAGACACAAAAAGACACAAAATGACTTACAAAGACATGAAAAGAATTCAAAAATGGACAAAATAGCCCAAGACTCCATAGAGTTAAGTTGTTAACCCATTTCTTGTTCCCTGAAAAAGGCCTACTTGTATAATTCTGAAATGTACATTATTTTCCAGTTTTGGTTAAGCTTACCTTTTTTTATTTACCTCTGGCAGTTCACCACTTACCTTTGGACCCTTTCAAGCTGTTCATTTGACTTGAACTGCTTGAATTTCAATAAAAAACTGGAAAAATTGGGCTGTTCTAAAACTTTTGACCGGTAGTGTATTAGCTTCTGTTTGGGGAAAAAGTGACTTGGACTTCTTTCCCTTGTGTGTTGCTGTCATGATTACGGCGGTTTTGTCATTTAATGGCAGCGTGAACACAACAGCGTCCTGCTGGGACACTAACCGAGACGACTGAAGCGTCTGTTCTCTCTGTGACAGTCTGGAACAGAAATGATGCGAACACACAGTGAAAGGAATCATGCATATCAAATATCTGCTCAGTGTTTCCTCCCAGCGGGGGGGCTGGGGGTAGGAGACCCCCGGAGGACATGCCAGGACATGCCCAGCGTCCCAGAGAGACACTTATGTTAATGAAGTTGATATTGAATCAAACAGAGCTGGGAGAGAGATGAAGATACCAGCAGTCTCTCTGTAACAGATCCAGTGGAATTGCATCAGACTTTCCAATATGAATTTCAAACACAGCAGATTTTTTGCAGCATATAAAGTAAATCTTTAGGATTTTGGGATTAAACAGGACTGAAAGAGTCGAATGTCCTGTTAGTGCAGCTCCAAGAGGTCATGCTCCTCTAAACCAGCTGTTCTCAACCTTGGGGTCGGGACCCCAATTGGGGTCGCGAGATGATTTCTGGGGGTCGCCAAATCATTTTGGAAGTCAGCTCTGTCTCCACTGTGTTAAAGTTTTCATGTGTTAATGTGTTTTAGTCTTTTTGGTCACTTAATGTCTTTTTTGGTCACTTAATGTCTTTTTTGGTCATTTTGTGTCTTTTTTTGATCATTTTGTGTCTTTTTTAGTCATTTTGTGTCTTTTTTTGATAATTTTGTGGTCAATTTGTGTGTCAATTTGTGTCTTGTGTCAATGCTGAGGGTAATTTTGTGTCTTTTTAAAAATATAATTTTGTCTTTTTTTGGTCATTTTGTTTCTTTTTTTTAAGTAATTTGTTTTGTTTTTTTTGTCATTTTGTGTCTGTTTTGGTCATTTTGTGTCTTTTTTAAGTAATTTTGTGTTTTTTCAGTCATTTTGTGGCCGGCTTTTATTTACTAAAAATAGTTTTTACACCCTGTTACTAAATGAGGCCGCTCATTAATAGGGGCCGGCTTTAAACTGAGGAAATACGGTGTTGAGAGAAGGCCTCTTCTGTATCAGTTAACATATCTAACATTTAGCATAAATGACTCCTACAGTGTGTGATGACAGCCTGGTAACCATCTGATCACATCAGCTCAACATCTCATTTGGCTCTAAATCTAACCAGCCAGGACTCAAACACCCTGAGGCGAAATTACAGCAGAGGATGTTACGGCACTTTTGCGTAAAATGCAGAATGAAAAGGATCATTGTGTGAAAGCAAAGAGAACATAAGGGAACGGAGTATAAAGCACAAAAAGACCAATATAACAATGTCCATTCTGTTAATTAATGACTTCAGTTTTTGACATTTACATGTATTTATTATACCTTTTAAACCTTATTTTTTACCAGGAATTTTTACCTTAAAGGAAAAGGTTTTGTAGCCTAAACTGAATGAAACTGAAAGTAAAATATAAGCAGCTTATAACAACTCCCTACGCACGAGAAGAAGAAGCAGATCACTACTTGTTAACTTGTTAATTTATTGAAAATTCACATGTTTTATTTACAGTATTAACTTTATTTATATCTGATATGTCGACAAGCTGAGAAAGCCAGTTGAAAGTCAATCATAGGAGCTTTCACAGTGTCACATTTATGTTTCTAGACCATTTTTAAAATGGGAATTTTCTTGCTACAATGAAAACTATTACTATTCTTAATTTACGTGCAAATAGACTGTTTTGTAGTTTTATTATTTAGTATTTTGGGGCTTTTTTTGTGCGAATGAATGGTAAAAGAAAGAAGAAAAAAGGTACATTTCCATAGAAACCTGTGTCTTTTGTTTGTATTTTGGGTTCCTGGCAGCTTTATATTTTGTTAATTAAAATAAAATGAAAAATCTGACTGATAGCCAAGTTTGTGTGGAGAAAAAGGAGCCATGATGTGATGTAAGGACAGACTGGAAGATGATAAACAGAGACAGAAATTAATGCAGGAAGTTGACAAATTTGAACCAAAATCTCCTGGACTTCAGAGGTTTAAACTTCTGGGATGATAAGTGCAGGAAAACGCCTGTTCAATAAAACATCCTGATCAGCTGAATAATTCTACTTTTGCTCTGACTGGGACTGATGGATTTTTATACCTTTTGCTCTTTTTTTCTTAGAGGCTTTTATTTTGTAGCAGGATGTTCTTTGCTTATTAAGTATTGAACGCTGAGTCACAAACCGTCTGTGAACTCTGAATTTTCACTTATAAAGATGAGTTTCTAATTAAGTTTCCATGTCATGTTATCCTCTTTTGTCTTGTTTTATAATAAATGTAATATCTTTGACCTTCGGACAGAACGAGACGTTCTGTGACGTCCTTTGATTGTTTCCGGATGTTTTACGGACCGAACGACTAATGGAGGAACTAATTGGCAGAATAATCGATAATGAACCGGTGTGACATGGTTAACAATTATTCTTATAATGATGGCGGACAGGAAACAGACATGTCTGGACATGAAGAGAGAGAGAGAGAGAGAGAGAGAGAGAGAGAGAGACCCCCACTCTGTTATGAGAGAGAGAGACACAAAAAACTGTGCAGATAAACTCTTCATTGTCTCCGACTGACACATCCCATTAAGCTGTCTAATATGTTAACTTTCTGTTCTGTGACACACACACACACACACACACACACACACACACACACACACACACACACACACACACACGTTATTGTACTTCTATCTTTGTGAGGACCCTCATTGGAATAGTGAATTTTTCATTAGTTTTTCATTTAGTTTTAATTTTGTTGTGAATTTTTGTTTTCAAATTCAGTTAGTTTTAATGAGTTTTTAGAGTGAGTTTGCTAGTTTTAGTTTAGTTTTTATTAGTTGTAGTGTTTTGTAATGGGGTATTTGTTGGGTGGGAGATTAAAAGAGGTCACAGTAAATTTTGCCTTTATTTCCTTTGTCTGATCCATCTTCATTATGTATGAAAAAAGTTGACAAAGACGAAAACGAAGGACATTTTCACTATAATTTTAGTTCATTTTGTAACCACACAATACAGTTTCAGTTAATTATCATTGTTTTTAAAACTAATTTTTTATTTCAGTTAATGAAAATGTTTTTTCAATTCTAGTTTTCCTTATTTCCTTTCCTTAACCTTGTTCCCTAGCCCCTTAAGCTAACCCTAACATGAACCTAACTGTAACCTTTAACCCTAAAATAAAGTCTGAAATCTAAAAAAAAGCCTTTAAAGAAGTGAGGACCGGCTGAAATGTCCTCACTTTGCACAAATGTCCTCACTCTGTTGGTTAAAAACGTGTTCCGGTCCTCGTTACGTAGGAAGTACAAGAACACACACACACACACACAATGGAGTGTCAGGCTGAACGATCAGGAACAAAAGAAGTCAGCATTTCTGTTTCACTGACCTCCAATCTGACCCTGCTCTGTGTGTGTGTGTGTGTGTGTGTGTGTGTGTGTGTGTGGGTGTGTGTGTGTGTGTGTGTGTGTGTGTGTGTGTCACAGAAGGTTACAGCCAGGGAAACACACACACACACACACACACACACACACAGGAAAAAGGAAATGTCCCCACTCTTCTTCTTTAAAGCGTGTGTTGTTGAGAGGAAGGAAGAGTTTCATCAGCTGATATCACACCGAGGAAACCTGCTGTAAGGGTCAAAGGTCACGACCAGGGTTTATATTTAGACTCTGGTGTCCGTCATCTTGTTCAGCTTTTCTCCGTATTGTTTGTTTCTCTGACTCACAGAGTCTCTGAGTGGAAACACTCACCTGGAGCAGGTGATCAGTGTGTTTGTGTTTGTGTGACCCAGTGGCCCAGTTTATCCAGCAGAGATCCACTCAGGTTAACACCAGCAGGGAGACAAAGACACGAAGACAAACACAACAATCTGAAAACTTTACAGACACAAAGACAAACATAAGATGATCTGAAAACTTTCAAAACACAATCATGCTCAGTGAAGGATTTTAAATGTTGCAGATGTGTCTACAGGGTGTCCATAAAGTCTCTTTACCATTTAAAAGAAATTATAACAAAGAAAATTGATGATATCTTAATCAGATTTGTTGTATGTACTCAGTGGTTATCAATTTTTTTAATCATATTGCAGCTCCAAGATAAGAGAAGATAAGATAGAACTTTAATCAGCTCGAAGGAAATCTTGTTCCAGATTGCTCCAAAGTAACAAAACAAATACATATATAGGATAATATAAGAAAACAATGAACAAAATATCTAACAATAACAATATATAATATAAATATAACAATATAAATTAAATAAAATAAGAAAAGAGGCCGACTGCTCATCACAGCAAACAGGACAAAAGTGGTAGAAAAAAACAGTCATAACTCACCAGACGTGTTTCATTAAACTCTGAGTTTTAGCACAGTTTGATGTTTCAATCCAGCTTTTCTCTTCTGTGTGAAAATGCACGCAGACATTTCTTGATGTAAATAGACTATTGTTCACTGAGTCACTGAGTGGTGGATTTCTGACATAGAAATCTAGAAATAAGAATGTTGTACGCTTTAGATTTAGAAGTGTTAAACACTAACACTTCTAAATCTAAAGTGTTCAACATTCTTATTTCTAGATTTAATAATCTTAATTTAAGAAATTTTGTCAAGTGGAATTATCTGTCAATGCAGCAAGATCATTTCCCTCAGATTTACAGTTTGATCTGGTTTTTAGACTAAACACCTTTTGTGCAGTGTAGCAGCTCAGTCTTGTTATTCTGTCTCCTTGTGTTAGTTTTTTTGACCCATGGTTAGAAAAGCTGAAGTCCTGGAGAAAACACAGCATTTTAAAGTCAGTAACAAGGTCTGTCTCTGTCAGATTTTCCTTCATGGTAGCTGAACTTTAGATTTTCAGAGTTTTATTTCTATTCAAGTGCAAAAAACCACTTAAAATGCTCCTTGGATGACTGTTCCTTCAGTGTGGTCTGACTCCATCTATCACTGTAAATCTTTGTCACAAAACTTCTGCTGCTGAAAAACTGTCATCGTAAAAATTTCCATCCATTTGCAGCTTTTCACAGCAGGTCGGTGTCTGGCTTTGATCTGCAGCCAGAGAGAAACAATCAAACTGTTAGTGGTAGGATAGTTGCAGCATGTGTCACTCATTCACAATACACAGTCATACTGAAACCAGCACACACACACACACACACACACACTGATGTGCTCACAGTGATTGTGAAACCAGTTGTTCTGTGCTGATAATCCCAGTAACTCACCACTTTTCTCAGTGAGTCAGCGGACAACAACCACAGAGCAGTGATGCTGTTAGTGTGCTGGTCGACCACAGGGAGAAAGTGAGAAGCTGACTCTCCTGCAGGTGGATTCATCATATTATGACACCATGAAAACACCTCAAATATGTGTGAAATGTAGATTTTATCTGAGGAGGAAGAAGAGCAGAGGTGTCAGAAAAAAATGTTCACACCAGATGAGACACAAGGACACAAAAAGCTGCAAAATACAGGTTAAAGACAACACTAAAGGCTGCAAAATACAGGTTAAAGACAGCACCGGCAAGAGTACATGACACAGTTTATATGCACTTTTTTTATTAAACTGCTTCACTTTTGTTTTAAGTGGATATCTGACAGGGTTATGCATGAGTGGATTTGGAAATTGCATTTTCAAAATAAAGTCTGAAACCTCAAAAAAGCCTTTAAAGGAGTGAGGACCGGCCGAAATGTCCTCACTTTGCAAAAGTGTCCTCACTCTGTTGGTTAAAAATGTGTTCCGGTCCTCACTATGTAGGAAGTACAAGAACACACACACACACACACACACACACACACAAAGACACACAGACACAAGGACACTAAATGCTGCAAAATACAGGTTAAACACAACACCGCCAAGAGTACATTAATTTAAAAAAGTGCATATAAAATGTGTAAAAATGTGTTAAACTGCTTCACTTTTGTTTTGAGGGAATATCTGACAGGGTTATGCATGAGAGAATT
This sequence comes from Centropristis striata, assembly GCF_030273125.1. Classification (NCBI taxonomy): domain Eukaryota; kingdom Metazoa; phylum Chordata; class Actinopteri; order Perciformes; family Serranidae; genus Centropristis; species Centropristis striata. The sequence continues at coordinate 847,404 of NC_081519.1, read as the reverse complement.
TGGAAATTGGATTTCTTGAGACTGAATTTAAAGCCCATTTTTGTAATTTTTGGCCTTTTTATGTCCTTTTTGTGTACAACCCTGATTCCAAAAAAAAGTTTGAAGCTGTGAAAAACATGAATAAAACAGAATGCTGAACAGGATGTTTTGCAGATTCTTTGCAAACCTACATTCTATTGAATTGAATTGAATTTTAAGCACCGTAATTATATCTGTAACTCTCAATATATGGTCACAAAAAGCTGAGAAAGAAACTCTACAATAACCATAATAATTCTCTGCCTCTGGTCATTGCTGCTGAATAGAGGCCTGATCAGTTGTGACATGTAAATATCAACAATAATGAAATATATTGTGAGTGTTGAAGGAATATAAAAAAATGTATAAACTTTATTTTTCATGGGAGAGCTTGTGAGTTTCTGCATTTTTTTGTGTTTCAGCCTTAATAACAGACTCCAATGCAAAGCTGTAAACCAGGGTTTTGTAACTTTTTTTTCTTTATTTTGTGTTTTTGGTCATTTTGTGTCCTTTTTTGGTCATCTTGTGTTTTTTTTTAGTAATTTTGTGTCCTTTTTTGGTAATTTTGTGTCTTTTTTTGGTCATTTTGTGTCCTTTTTTGGTCATTTTGTGTCTTTTTTTGTAATTTTGTGTCTTTTTTTGGTCATTTTGTGTCTTTTTTTTGTAATTTTGTGTCTTTTTTTGGTCAATTTGTGTCTTTTTTTTGTAATTTTGTGTCTTTTTTTGGTCATTTTGTGTCTTTTTTTGGTATTTTGTGTCTTTTTTTGGCCATTTTGTGCCTTTTTTTGGTCATTTTGTGTCTTTTTTTAGTCATTTTGTGTCTTTTTTTGGTCCATTTGTGTCCTTTTTTGGTCATTTTGTGTCTTTTTTTGTCATTTTGTGTCTTTTTTTGGTCATTTTGTGTCTTTTTTTAGTAATTTTGTGTCTTTTTTTGGTCATTTTGATACTGCCTCCAGGGGCCCCCAGGTAATTTGAGTTTGAGACCCCTGATCTAAACATTCTGTTGGAAACAAACTGCACAAAATGAACTTTATTCTGATATGAAATACTGTTATTGTTGTTATACATGTAATATATCATAATCTCTTTGTGCTCTTCATGATGGAACAACTCACTGGCACCTTCAGCTCAATATCAAGTGAGTTAGAGGAGAATTTGCGGAGGTATACAAAATTTGCACCTCAGCGTTGGAGGTCAAAGGTCAAATTTTGCTTTCCTCAGTGTGATGAAAATGTGACAGGTAGATGAATGGTGAAAAAATGTATTGATGGAAAGATGAAAAAAGGAGTGACAGCTCAGACAAAGCAGACACATTTTCTGACTGGAACATACAGTCATGGAAACAATTATTAGACCACCTTGTTTTCTTCAATTTCTTGTTAATTTTAATGCCTGGTTCAACTAAAGGTACATTTGTTTGGACAAATATAATAATAACAACAAAAATAGCTGATAAGAGTTTCATTTAAGAGCAGATATGTAGACATTTAACATGGTTTTATTGATAATAATTTTGGTTATTATCAGGAAAACCATGGAAAATGTCTAGATATCAGCTCTTAAATTAAACGTTTTATATTTCTATATTATATTTGTCCAAACAAATGAACCTTTAGTTGTGCAGGCATTAAAATGAACAAAAAAAATGAAGAAAACAAGGGTCTTATCATTTTTTCCATGACTGTATGACTTCATAATATTCTGTGTAGGTTACCCTCTTTTATACTGATTTATGTGCAAAATGGTGAAAAATTGTAATGATGGAAAGGTGAAAAAAGGGTTATGGTTATATTATTTGGTGATAGGACAGATAAAACAGACACATTTTGCAACAGTAGAGATATAAGCCTTTTAAAAAACAAAGATGGATTGTGTTTTTAATCATATTTTACACAGTGTCCCAACTTATTTGGAGCCAGATTGTGAATTCTGCTTCTGGGATTTTTCTCTCCAACTCGTCATGTAGAGATAAAAATCTGTCCAGCAGCTCTTGAGCAAGGTGTTCAACATCACAACTCCTCCGGTGAGTTGTCACTGTGAATGGGACGGGATGAATAAAGGGCGTGGCTGAGAAACGACACGGCGTTCACTCAACTCTCCTTAGATAAATAAAGATTAGTCAGTAGAGCAAAACCTCCAGAACCTCCCAGCTCCCTGAGGGACAAAAGAGCCGCTGTTAATGTTTCACACCGTTATATAATAAAGCTCACGGGAACAGCCTGCACCCTCTGAGTGTGTGTGTGTGTGTGTGTGTGTGTGTGTGTGTGTGTGAGATCATTTCCCAGAAAAAGAAACTGATATCAAAACTTTTCCAAACTTCTGCAAACTACTCGCCCTGCAAAAACCTGCTACTGGTAAGAATAATGTAATGTTAAAATAGTAAAACCTCCAATCATTACCTCACTTTTCTATTTATTTTAAACACAACATACACTACTGGTCAAAAGTTTTAGAACACACCAACTTTTCCAGAATTTAATTGAAAATGATGCAGTTTAATGTCTCAGTGTACTCTGAAATTAATGCACATTTGCAACATTTAAAATTCTTTATTGAGCATGATAGTGTTTTCAAAGTAAAAAAAAAAGATTCAAAATCACATTTTATGTTGAACTAAAGGACTAAAAAAAGACACAAAATGACAAAAAAAAGACACAAAATGACAAAAAAAAGACACAAAATGACTTACAAAGACATGAAAAGAATTCAAAAATGGACAAAATGGCCCAAGACTCCATAGAGTTAAGTTGTTAACCCATTTCTTGTTCCCTGAAAAAGGCCTACTTGTATAATTCTGAAATGTACATTATTTTCCAGTTTTGGTTAAGCTTACCTTTTTTTATTTACCTCTGGCAGTTCACCACTTACCTTTGGACCCTTTCAAGCTGTTCATTTGACTTGAACTGCTTGAATTTCAATAAAAAACTGGAAAAATTGGGCTGTTCTAAAACTTTTGACCGGTAGTGTATATTCAAACTACAAAATCAATATAGAGCATGTATGTTATGCAGTAAACCAGCAATTTATTAACTTTATACAGAAAGCAATAAGTGTTTTTGACCAGGTAACTCAGTGTTTTTTGTGGAACATTTCTGTGCAGGTGCATATGCATGCATGCACATATGTAAATCTCCTTCAAAATAAAAGCACTGCAGTTGTATTATCTTATTTCTAATGCCCAGGTCTGTTCTAACTCCTAACTCCTTTATGCATGAATTGTTATTTCAACACTGATATGAACTTATATAATTTGTGGGTTAAGGGGAAATGAAGCAACTGTTACGCAAACACAAAAACCACCACATTTTGCAATTTGCGTAATATTTTATGACAAATAAGGCAGTTATGCAACAAACAGTCTTGGAGCCCACAGATAATAACAAACAAACCAATAAAGAACAATCACAACAAGTCATTTTCAGCTGTTTTTTATATATATTACTGACAACTCGTGCAGAAGAAACACACGATCACAGTGTATTTAAAATGATAAATGAGTAAGTCAACAGTGGTGACTTTTTCCAAGGAAACTTTTTTATTTGTCACCTACTTAGAAAATGACCCGGATTTCCGGTTCTCGTTTGATTTGTTGTTCAAATATGAAGAGTGATTAAGCTGTAAACATCAAAGGGATCAATGATTCAGCACAGTAAGTCAGTTAAGTTTTATAGTTGCACAGTTGAGCCACGCCCGCCTCGACAAATATGGAAATGCACCATGAAGCTAACGTTACGCAGGCAGATCTGTTGGCAATAAATCAATTTACAGCCGGCACTTTTCCCGCCTGACGAGGAGGAGGAACAGGAAGTCCTTATATGGTCAATGTACAGTGCAGAATGTCTCTGTGCAGACTGACGGTGAAGTTATTAAAGGTACTTCCTGAAAGGTTTACCGTAAAGTATCTTATGCATCTTAAAACATGCACTAAAATATATATAAACAGGAAAGTTGTGCATGTTTTCATCCATCCAACAGTTTTGTTTTGCACAATGAACATTACAGACTCACTGGACTGGATGACTTCATTCTAAAATCATGCAAACAACAAAATAAATCAAGAATCATGTTCTGTTATTACTCAGTAATCTGCTCACATCTCATAAACTTCACCAACTCAAACTGATTTGATGTTCTGACTTTCAGCTGTTTCCAAGTAAAACTCTTAAATTAATATTTGTTTGAAGTTTAGCCTGAAACCAGAGTTTCTCTGCAGAGCTCATGTTTTTACCAACAACAACTAACTTGTTTGTTTTACGAGTTACACAGTGTGCTGGAGTTTATTTGCAACTTTTGGCTTTTTCAGCACAATTTTTTTTTCTGCAAGTAAACAGTGCAAGCTGCTGCTGTTGTTTGCATGTTAGTAATAATTTGTGCTCTTGTACGACTTGTTGGGTCGGACAAAGAAAGATTGAGAAAATGTCTTTAGTTGTGGTTTGTCCAGTCTGTAGGTAGGAGGAGGAGTCAGCTCGTCTTCAGGTTTGTTCCAAGCATCCATGAACAAAATCAGTCTGAAAGTTTTTATCTGAGACAACTGACATGAAAAATGTCCTAAAGGTTCAATATGATTCGAATCACTTGTTAAAACCTTCTGGAGTCACGAAATCACCAGAACACTTTGACTTCTTCATGACGTAGAAACCAAGCAGCATGTTTCCTGCTGTCAGCTCAACTCTAAAGTTTTGGCTTTTCCACAAGTTTCCATGTCCAATTTAATGCATCAACCCTTTTCAGCAAAGGTAAAAAAAAATAAAAAATAAAACACCTTGACCAAGTGTAGTAACATGATTTTACTTTTTTTGCAGTCTGCATTCAGCATTTTTAATGTCATCTTTTGTGTTTACTGTTTTTTTTTTTGTTGTAATTTCTGTGTTCTTTGTAATTTCTTTGTGTGTTTTTTGTTAAAATAAAATAAAATAAAAAGTTGAATGTTTTTGGTGTGCTTTTGTGTGTGTTTTTTTGTAATTTTGTGGGGGGTTTTTTTTGGGGTGTGTGTTTTTTTGTGTTCAAAATGTTGAAGTTTCCATGTCCAATTTAATGCATCAACCCTTTTTCAGCAAAGGTAAAAACATTTTTTTTTTAAACACCTTGACCAAGTGTAGTAACATGATTTTACTTTTTTTGCAGAGATGTTTCTAATTTTGCAGTCTGCATTCAGCATTTTTAATGCCATCTTTTGTGTTTACTGGTTTGTTTGGGGGTTTTTTTATTTCTTTGTGTGTTATTTTGTGTTTTGTGTTTGTTTTTTGTAAAAAAAATAAAAAAATAAAAGTTGAATGTTTTTGGTGTGCTTTTGTGTGGGGTTTTCTGTAATTTTGTGTTTTTTGTATTATTTTTTTGTGTGTGTGTGTGTGTGTTTTGTGTTCAAAATGTTGATCCAGTAAGTCTAAATGAAAAAAATAATCAGGTCATACAGGTGAGGTTGTGCTGAAAACAATGATACCAACAGTCATGGTGAAGGTGTTTAAGTGGTTTATATACAGGCAGAATGAAAAGGAGTAAAAAACCAACAAAATAGCTCCAAACTCAAAAGGGTTAAACTCAAATCAGTGCAGTGAATTCTCTTTTCAGTTGTTAATATTAAAATAAGTCATATCACTATCTGAGCATTACTTGGTTTAATGTGAATTCATCTTGAATATTAAAACTGATTGCAGCCATTTAGAGGAAACAAACTTTTATGAAGCATTCAGACAGAGTTTCCCTCCAACCGTCTCTCTGTCTGACAGGTGTCAATGTTTCACCATCTTATATAACAGGTACTTGTGTAGGCACAAGCGTGTCTGTGTGTGTGTGTGTGTGTGTGTGTGTGTGTGTGTGTGTGCACAATCTATAGTAGCTGGAGATTTGCCCACCAACTGACTGATGCATGCAGGTTTCACCATAGGAGCAGAAGTCTGCTGCAGATAGAGACTTTATGCTGTGATTCATTAGAGATCTCACAACACATTCACGCTGAGCTAGGGACTAAAGCAAATATACTCAAATATCTCAGCATGCACACTCACTAGTTTGCTGTTGACTGACAATAATACATGCACACTGTAAAAAAAAATCTGTTTAATTTACGGTAAAATACCGGCAGCTGTGGTCGCCAGAACTTCACCGTAAGAAATACAGTGAGCGTATGTAAATGTAAATATCAGCAAAACAACTGTAATTTATACTGAATAATCCCATTACTTTTAGGATAATTGTGTCATCATGGTATTTCTCCATTCATTTTACATGAAAATTGTTTATTTTTACAGCACAACTCTGTGTTTTCTACAGTTTATGACAGTATAATTTAAAGTTTTATACTATTCTTTGATTTACAGTAATTAAAAGTATCTACTACGGTGATGTACAATGTTTAATTTTACGACCTATTTCTGATGTAATTCGACAGTGTTTTACTGTAATTAGTAATAGTGTTGACAACTTAGCAACTTTGGTGCTATATTTAGTGACTATTCAGACCCTCTAGTTCAGGGATGAGCAACTGGAGGCCCGGGGGCCACATACGGCCCTCACCCTCACCTGAAGTGGCCCTCAGTACAACTACATGCATTTGAGCATGAAATCTTCAAAGTGCAGAATAAAAATGCACAGAATTACTTCTTGTAATTAATGTTGTTCTGCTGTTCTTGCACTGAAAAAAAAGAAATCACAGTAAGTGGTTATTTTTTATTTGCTTCAAACCTTTTGTATTCCTATTTATACTGTTAAACATGCATTAGAGCATGAAATATGTTAAGTTACTGCACTGTTAATATATTTAAATAAAATATATAATATTATATAGATTCAATACACATAGAGTGAAATATTTCAAGCCTGTATTTCTTATAATTTTGATGATTCTGGCTTACAGGTAATGAAAACCCAAAACTCAGTGTCCCAGAAAATGATATATTACATCATTATATTTGTCCAAACAAATGTACCTGTAACAAGAAACTGAAGATAATAACGGTGGTCTAATCATTTTTACACGTCTTCACACTTTGTGCACATTTATTCCAGTTCTTTACTGTTTCTGACTGTTGCAGCTTCCTGTAGCAGACACTGATATCAAACTGGAACATATCAGTGTTTAAACAGCACCATGAGAGAGTGGAGTAAAGTTGACATGAACTCAGTGAACCTGCAACTCTTTCTCTCCGTCTCTCTCTGTGTTTGACTCACGTGAAGCTGTGAGACTCCCTGCAGGCTTCCACTGACTGAACCTACAACATGTTGTGTGTTTGAACACTGAGAGCCGCTTCGTCTCCAGGAGCAGCAGGAAGTGATGACAGTGATGCTAATTAGTGTTTCCATCCAACACTTTCACACCTCCTGCCTCCTACAAAATACATAAACATTCATAAACAGCTGTGAATACATTCTGATATGAAGAAATGTTAGATAATTAATCTGGCAAGTAGCTAAACATGTTGATACTGATTCTGTCACGGAAATATTTATTTTTATTCAATGTTTTTCATACTGAACCTTGCACCACAGCTGGATTGGCATCAGCTATCATCTCATAACGACAAAGAGTTGCCGGGGGCAACGGCTGGTTTTTAATCCGGTCTGGACGTGAAGCTGGGTAGAGTCAGTAGGAGCCGGTTTACATGCAGGAAACAAGGTGAAATAAACACTGCAATAACAAAAAAAAGTGTCTAAAAACCAGATCAAACAGTAAATCTGAGGGAAATGATCTTGCTGCATGGACAGATAATTTAAAGATTTATTAAATGAAGATTATTAAATCTAGAAATAAGCATGTTGAACACTTAAAATAAGAAGAGTTAATTCTTATTTTAAGTGTTCAACTTCAAATCTTGTCAAGGTAAATTATCTGTCCATGCAGCAAGATCATTTCCCTCAAACTTAGTGTTTTTATCTTGTTTTTAGTTCCTCTCGTGCTGCAGCGTTAGATGCCTGTGGACAGAGAGATTATCTCTAATTTCTGCCATTTAGAAGAAAGTTCTTGTGTCTTATGATCGTGTCGCCCCTGAACTATTCCTTAAACTGCCGTCACTACTTCCAGTGGTCCTGCCCTGTTTCATCCATGTCCAAAAGCTTTCAGAAAGCTTCCAACAGGAAGGAAATGAAAGCACAGTATTGAGAGAAGGGCCCCTCTGTATCGGTTAACATATCTGACATATATTGATCATGAGCTCAACATCTCAGTTGGCTCTAAATTTAACCAGCCAGGACTCAAACGGGACTCAAACCCAGATTCTGGAGTCACAGTCTGCTGAATCACCATCAGCGCTCCGATCCAAGAAGTTGCAGCTGAGATGAATTTGCTAGATGTTTTTACTGAAAAGGAGAAAATAACCTTTTTTCAACCTCCTTTGTGTTGTCTTTATGTTCAACAATCTCTAATTGGAGGAGAAAACCCAAGCTTGTTGTCTCCACATGGACCAAACTTGACAAATTACTCAATGAAACCTTTTGATTTTGGACACAAAATGCACACACGATATTATCCACCTGTGGACCGATTTTTTTGTGGATGTTCTTGATCCCTACAGGATGAACCTAGATCACCGATGGGCAACTTAAATGCTGCAGGGGCCTCAGTTTATCATGTCCACTACCACAGGGCCACATATAGGAGCAGCACTAACCAGATATGATGAAACTGACATTTTAAACATGTTTACAGTGCAGTAACTTAACATATTTCATGCTCTAATGCATGTTTAACAGTATAAATAGGAATACAAAAGGTTTGAAGCTAATAAAAAATAACCACTTACTGTGATTTATCTTTTTCCAGTGTAAGAACAGCAGACCAACATTAATTACAAGAAGTAATTTTGTGCATTTTTACACTGAACTTTTAAGATTTCATGCTCAATGCATGTAGTTGTACTGAGGGCCACTTCAGGTGAGGGTGAGGGCCGTATGGGGCCCCCGGGCCTCATGTTGCCCATCCCTGGTCTAGATCAGTAGTTCTCAACGTTTTTGAGTCACGACCCCCAATTTAACCTGACCCCCGCTCACTGAACACAATCTCATACTTCAGATCAGACAAACTCAGTTGATACGATGAATTTTGGACAAATAATGAAGCAGACAACAACTAAAATATCTCTCTGTCTGTGCATTTATATATATATTTTATATTTTATATATATTTTATATTTTATTGTTCCTTTTAATCTAAGTCCTTTGCTATCAGTCTAAAGGTCCATTCTGACCTCCTGAGTGTGGAACAGTCAGCTTCAAGACAGAGACTCCTTGGAAAGGAACAACTTGATACTTTTGTCAGAAAAGACACAAAATTACCAAAAAAGAATCAAATTGACCACAAAATGACAAAAAATTACCCAAAAAGACACAAAATGACCAAAAAAAGGAAACAAAATAACCAAAAAATGATCGAAAAAAGACACAAAATTACCAAAAAAAGGACTCAAATTGACCACAAAATGACAAAAAATGACCACAAAAAAAGACACAAAACGACAAAAAAAAGACACAAAATGACAAAAAAAAGACACAAAATTAAAAAAAAAGAAACAAAATTTAAAAAAAAGACACAAAATGACCAAAAAAAGGACTTAAAATTACAGAAAATGACCACAAAAAAAGACACAAAACGACCAAAAAAAAGACACAAAATGACCAAAAAAAGACACAAAATGACCAAAAAAAGACACAAAATGACCAAAAAAAGGAAACAAAATGACCAAAAAGAAGACACATAATGACCAAAAAAAGACACAAAATTACCAAAAAAAGGACTCAAATTGACCACAAAAAAAGACGAAAAATGAACACTTTAACACAGTGGATTCAGACTTCCAAAATGATTTGACGACCTCCAGAAATCATCCCGTGACCCCAGTTGGGGTCGGGCCCCCCAGGTTGAGATCAGCTGATCTGGATGATATTGATGATGCTGACTTCCTGTCTCACTGCCAGTGAACAGCTCCACGTCTGCAGAGCGCCCCCCTCAGGCCAGACCTGCTGCTGCAGCTGCTCCACGTCAGCACTCAGAGTTAATGTGTTACTGCTGCGTGTGTGTGTGTGTGTGTGTGTGTGTGTGTGTGTGTGTGTGTTGGCGGGTTTGTCTGATGTACCGGACCAAGGTCATAGTAACTTTCTGTGTGTGTGTGTGTGTGTGTGCTATCTAGTGTTAACAGCGTGTACCGAGCATGGAACTAAAGTAAAAAATAAAAATAAAAAAAAGTGGAGGCTGAGAGTTTGAACCAGCTGAACTCTGATTCTTCTGTCAGCATCAGATCAGCTGGGAAACATCTCTCTGTCTGTGCATTTATATATATATTTTATATTTTATTGTTACTTTTAATCCAAGTCCTTTGCTATCAGTGTAAAGGTCCATTCTGACCTCCATTCTTGACCAGCTTCAAGCCAGAGACTCCTTGTAAAGTAACAACTTGATACTTTGGGATTTGTCAGAAAAGACACAAAATTACCCAAAAATAATCAAATTGACCACAAAATGACAAAAAAATTACAAAAAAAGACACAAAATGACTAAAAAAAGACACAAAATGACCAAAAAAAGTAAACAAAATGAAAGTTTTTAATCACAATGTTTTTCTGGAACATTGTTGCTCATTTTTCGTGGCGTTTCTAGACCAGTGTTACTGACGGGGCCAAGGAGGGCCAGTGTTTAATCAGAGGGACATTAAAAAATACAATAACCATCATTTATAAATGACAAACAGATAGTTTATTGATGTTTAATCATCATTTATATTTATGAATACATTTATATTGTATTGTAAAGCAAAAAAAGAGATGTTTTTTGGGGGGTTTATTTTACACTTTTTAAAATCTTTATTCTATTTCATTTTTATTATTCTGTTTTTATTACCTTAATCTGTTTTTACTTTGTACTTGTGCTGCTGCAACACCTGAATTACCCCATGGGATAAATAAAGGACTATTTTATCCTATCTTATAATAATGTAATTATGATATCATTATTATGCAAATGACCTGTTTTAGATGAGAAATTAAATGTACAATAATCTTTAATCACAGTGAAATGTACATATATTAGGAAACAGTGATCATATTTCCTCCTCTACTGTTCTGTTACTTTATTATTTCCATTTTGCTAAAGTTTTCTGCTTTCTAACCAGTTCCAGTGCTGCTTGTTCTTACATTACTGATTCTGACAGCAGAGTTTATTGACTGAAGGGAACACTAACCCTCAGCCTTCAGGGGATTTACCCAAATCCTGAAATCATCTGCTGGGGATGGAATAACCGTTATGTTTTGTGATGCAAGAGCCTGAAATCTGAGGAATACGCTCCAAACCTCAGACTGTTACCCAACTCCAGAACATCCAGTCTTTTCCCCACCGCGACCTGAAAATGAGTTTCTAAACAGATGCAAAGCTGGCAGCCAGTCTGCAGAGTCCAACAGGCTTTCTGTCTCTAAACTCTGAATGTGTCCAAAGACGGATCAGAGTCTCTGGCTGGTTGTTTCTGGAGGAGGAGCTCTGATGACCTGCTGCCATCAGGGAATTCAACCCGCAGCTCTTCTCCTGGCAGCCTCTCTTTAACTGCTTTCTTTCTCTTCTTTTGTTTTTTATGTTGGTTGAATGTGGAACACATTCCATAACTATAAAGATACTGCAGCCACTTCATTTACCCTCTATGATACACATTATGATGCCAGTTAGAAAAAAGTGTGTTTTTTTGTCTTAAAATAGAAGAAATAAACATAATCTGAAAAAAAAAAAAAGTTTATCACAAGTGAAAAATAGTTTTTAAATACATTTTAACATAATTTATTTAATAAACGTGTAAAAGTTTCAGTAGCTTCAACAGGGTCCAATACATAACATTTTAAATTTAAAAACATTATAATAGGAACTTTTTTAACCGGTTTCCTGTCTGAATGTTGCCTGTAGGAAACATTGAACCATTGAACCAACGACCCATTGAAATCAATGTCTTGAACTTGAAGTGTATGAAACTATCATAAATGAAGGTTTACTCACCCATCAGTAGGAATATATTTTGAAAAATATATGAAAAAGGGCCAGGAAATTATGTTGTGAGTGATTTTTGTGGTACAAAATGGTAAAGCTGTTTGAAAAAGTCTTTCAATCTCTTGAAACTCTTTGTAAAAGACTCCTGAAGGTCATGTGACAAATTAAAGCATTGCTATTGGTTCCCTGTTCTTTTCCCTGTTTTTTAAAGTATTGCATCACTCAAAAAGATGCATTGTAGAAATTTGAAAAAATGGGTATGTTGCCTGGGGGCAACACCGTACCATAGAGGGTTAAGGAGGCAAACCTGAGCTGGTTGATCCGCTTCAAACAGACTCTGGGGAAATGTGTCTGATAATCTGAGGAACCGAACTCTAGTCCGCAAAAAATGGCGGTCTTGGTTCGCTTCCAAGAAGTGTTGGAGTCAAGACCAAGACATGACTGAGACCAGAGAGACAGAGACAAGACCATATACACTACCGGTCAAAAGTTTTAGAACACCCCAATTTTTCCAGTTTTTTCTTGAAATTCAAGCAGTTCAAGTCAAATGAACAGCTTGAAAGGGTCCAAAGGTAAGTGGTGAACTGCCAGAGGTAAATAAAAAAAGGTAAGCTTAACCAAAACTGGAAAATAATGTACATTTCAGAATTATACAAGTAGGCCTTTTTCAGGGAACAAGAAATGGGTTAACAACTTAACTCTATGGAGTCTTGGGCTATTTTGTCCATTTTTTAATTCTTCTCATGTCTTTGTAAGTCATTTTGTGTCTTTTTTTGGTCATTTTGTGTCTTTTTTTAGTCCTTTAGTCCAACATAAAATGTGATTTTGAATCTTTTTTTTATTTTCAAAACACTATCATGCTCAATAAAGAATTTTAAATGTTGCAAATGTGCATTAATTTTAGAGTACACTGAGACATTAAACTGCATAATTTTCAATTAAATTCAGGAAAAGTTGGTGTGTTCTAAAACTTTTGACCAGTAGTGTACATCAAAGGAAAATCATAACAAAACATCAAAATGCTATTTTTCTTTTTATTAACAAAAACAACCTTTGCTCTGTTGTTTTCAGAGCAGCACAATGATTTGAAGTTATCAGCTGTTTTTGAGAGAGGTAAGGTATGGACAAGAAGCTGAACAGCATTAAAGAAGCCTGCGTCCATCCAGTCCCAGACGAGACAAGACCGAATTAAAATGCCCCCAATTCAGGGACAAGACCAAGAACCTCAAAAAATGGTCTTGAGACCGAGACCAGTCTGGAGGACTAGAACACTACCTCCAAGTGCTCCAGTTCAGTTCTCTGCAGGTGAAGTCCTTTCAGAGCCGAGGCAGGTTTCTATAAAACTCACTGATATCACAGGAACATAGTAGATGTGAGGACTCCATCGGTACCAACCACGCTGTGATGTCTTGGTTAGGACATGGAAAGTTTCAAAGAGGGCCTCTAACCTCTGACCTCAAGATAACTGAATAGAAATGGTCTCTATGTGAACCCACCAGTCTCTTTACATACCTGCCTTTATGATGATAAAATGCAGTTTAAGGCAAAAAAAACAAAAATACTTGTTAAAATGTGTTATTTTGGCCTACTTAATCTGAATATTTCTGCACACTGGGGTCCCTAAACCATCTGTGAACTGCATAAATCAGATATCAGTGGAAAGATGAGACTCTTATGGATTCAATGAGTCCAATTTTATTCATGTATGATGATGTCACTCCCCATAGTAGCTGTTTCACTGCAGTGAGAACATTTCTTGAAACCTGAGCTCAGTGTATAAAATGATCTGCTGTGACCTCATGAAACTTTACAACCACCAACTAGAGACCTGGAGCATTCAGAGGACGTATAGATATGATATACACACATATATATATATACATATATATATATATACATACACTGACAATAAGAGGGTTTATCAGTTGCTATCTCCCACTAAAAACAACAAAAACGTCTCCAAAGTGCTGTACATAGAATCAACAATAAAACAAACATTTCCATATACCAATCAGCAATAAATAATAAGTGTATAAATCTAAAATGATGCTATAAATAAAACAATACAATCAAACAGATAAACATAGTAAAATAAATAAAAGACACAGAGGAACACAAAACTAACGCAAAGTTAAAAAGCCAGGGAATAAAAAAGGGTCTTAATATTAATAATATAATATGTGTTAATTTACCTTTTCTCGTGGTTGGTATCATATCAGTTGAAAGTGCAACTATTATAACAATAAATACTAATAATAATTTATATAGCACTTTTATAAATACTCAAAGTTTATGTTACAAAAATATGTTAGGTCTCAATTTTTGTGGCATTTTGTCAACAAGCTATCAAAAATAAAGCTGTCTTTAAGTCTGGTCGGTTAAAAAACTATATTTATGTTTTTAAAATACATATACACTACTGGTCAAAAGTTTTAGAACACACCAACTTTTCCAGAATTTAATTGAAAATTATGCAGTTTAATGTCTCAGTGTACTCTGAAATGAATGCACATTTGCAACATTTAAAATTCTTTATTGAGCATGATAGTGTTTTGAAAGTAAAAAAAAGATTCAAAATCACATTTTATGTTGGACTAAAGGACTAAAAAAAGACACAAAATTACTATAAAAAGACACAAAATGACCAAAAAAGACACCAAAAGACACAAAATGACCAAAAAAGACACAAAATGACTTACAAAGACATGAAAAGAATTCAAAAATGGACAAAATAGCCCAAGACTCCATAGAGTTAAGTTGTTAACCCATTTCTTGTTCCCTGAAAAAGGCCTACTTGTATAATTCTGAAATGTACATTATTTTTCAGTTTTGGTTAAGCTTACCTTTTTTTATTTACCTCTGGCAGTTCACCACTTACCTTTGGACCCTTTCAAGCTGTTCATTTGACTTGAACTGCTCGAATTTCAATAAAAAACTGGAAAAATTGGGGTGTTCTAAAACTTTTGACCGCTAGTGTATGATTGGTTGGTTGCGTAAGGGTTAAATAAATGAACTTACAGTTGGACAAACAGAAAACTACCAACAAGTAGTGAGTTTAGTTCAAACTCTGGTCGGTTACTGTGACTCTCAGCTGCTCAGCGTCTGGAAGGAGCCGTCTGACACGTCGTTTCATCATATTTGAGATTATATGAATATTTTTCATCAGCTGAACATATAAATGTAGTTTAAGTGGATGGATAGATAGATGGATGGATACTTGCATGTTTTTTGAACATATTTCAGCAAATAACATCAGAGTTAAATAACGTAAAATATCTAATACACTTTGTGACGTTGTTCTGTGTTCCAGCTCGGTAACACTTTACTTGAAGGTATCGTCGTAATAGTGACATGATACTGTCATAACTGTGATATGACACATGTCATAAACGTGTCATAAACATTATGTCAATGTCATAAACGTTTATGACTGCTGTCATTAAGTGTCATTCGGTTTTTGTCATGACAAGTTGACATTCCTTGGGTTGTCTTGATTATGACAACTTGACTTTAATCAAAGTGACATTACCACAAAATGCCTTTGTCATGACAACTTGACATAAACAAAATATGTTTCTATATTTGTGTTTATGGCAAGTTGGCATAATGATTATTATAATTAGATGTGCAAGGTTACAGACCAATTCAAGCAGTTTTGGGTATCTTGTCGGTATTCTGTCAAACATCTATGACCAAGTGCTAGAATCATTATGCCAACTTGCCATAAACACAAATATAGAAACATATTTTGTTTATGTCAAGTTGCCATGACAAAGGCATTTTGTGGTAATGTCACTTTGATTAAAGTCAAGTTGTCATAATCAAGACAACCCAAGGAATGTCAACTTGTCATGACAAAAACCGAATGACACTTAATGACAGCAGTTATAAACGTTTATCACATTGACATAATGTTTATGACACGTTTATGATGGTGTCATGTCACAGTTATGACAGTATCATGTCACTATTATGACGATACCTTCAAGTAAAGTGTTACCTTCATCTCTTTCTCATCAGCTGTTGTGTAGATGTGATTTAACTCAGTTAACCCAATAAAGCCAAGTGTATCATATTTGATACACAAGTTGTTGAGACCTCTACATCATCAGTCTGATATATTTTTTTCCTGAAAAACCTGATGTATACATGTGTTGGAGATTTAAAAAAACAACAACTGAGCAACAAATTGCACAAAAAATACCAGATGTAGCAAAAATGATACAGGTTCATTGCTGGGTGAAAACTTCATATCAGCAGATAAATATTTTTTTTCTTGCATATTTGAATTAAATGTTAAAAGGAAAGTCTTAATAGGTTAAAAATGTTAGGTTTTATGTGTTTTTGTTAGTTCGAGAAAAAACAAACTGTGAGCAACAAATTGCACAAAAAGATCTGATGTATCAAATATGATACAAATTAGAATTCATATATGCAATTTATTTGTTTTTTAAAATTCGTCAGCAGGTTAATAAGCACTCAGTTTTTACAAAAATTGAATTTTCTGGCAATTATTTCATGGTTCAGGCTTTATAGGGTTAAAGCATTAAACACATTTATTATAAACAGTCCCTTGTGTCTCTGTGTTAAACATGAACTCTCTCTGCTGCTCAGCTGATCCTGCAGCATGTTAAACCTTTTGTAACTTCAGTGTTTACACTTTGGCCTCTCGTCTCGTCTCTGATCTGCAGCTGACCTTTGACCCTGAGCTCATGACTCGTTAACAGAAGCCGGAGCTTCCTCTTTGTGTATTTTACAGAAACATGAACCTCTTTTCTTGCTTCACACTCTAGAACAGGGGCCTCAAACTCAGATGACCTGGGGGCCGCTGGAGCAGCATCAACATGACCAAAAAGAGACACAAAATTACTAAAAGAAGACACAAAATGACTGAAAAAAACACTAAATTACTTAAGAAAGACACAAAATGACCAAAAATACACTGAATTATCAAAATAAAAAAGCCATTATTTAAAAAAGAAACAGAATGACCTTAAAAAAGACACAGAATTACCAAAAAAGACACAAATTTATTTAAAAAAAAAAAGAAAGAAAATGAAGCAAAAAATACACAAAATTATTTTTTAAAAAGACACAAAATTACAAAAATAAAAGACACAAAATAACTAAAAAAAGACACAAAATGACTGAAAAAACACTAAATTACTTAAAAAAGAAATAAAATGACCAAAAGAAGACACAGAATTACCAAAAAAAGACACAAATTTATATTTTAAAAAAAGACACAAAATGACACAAAAAAAGACACAAAATGTCCTAAAAAGTGCACAAAATTATTTTAAAAAATACACAAAATTACACAAAAAAAAGACACAAAATTACCCAAAAAAGTAATTAAAGGGACCTAGAGTGATCTAGACATTTTCGATGTTTTTCTTGATAATAACCAAAATCATCATCAATAAAACCATGTTAAAAGTCTAGATATCAGCTCTTAATTAAACTCTTTGTTGTTGTTGTCATTATATTTGTCCAAACAAATGAACCTTTAGTTGTACCAGGCATGTAACGTATCATCAGAAACAAGACTGAGTCTGACAGTCATCAAATCATGTTCAGCAACATGAACAACTAACTAACTCACTGTAAACAAACCAGCATCACCTATTGTGCACATACTGCTGCAGCACATACACACTGTACTGCTACAGAGCTAACTGTTAGCCTGTTAGCACATACACACTGTACTGCTACAGAGCTAACTGTTAGCCTGTTAGCACATACACACTGTACTGCTACAGAGCTAACTGTTAGCCTGTTAGCACATACACACTGTACTGCTACAGAGCTAACTGTTAGCCTGTTAGCACATACACACTGTACTGCTACAGAGCTAACTGTTAGCCTGTTAGCACATACACACTGTACTGCTACAGAGCTAACTGTTAGCCTGTTAGCACATACACACTGTACTGCTACAGAGCTAACTGTTAGCCTGTTAGCACATACACACTGTATTGCTACAGAGCTAACTGTTAGCCTGTTAGCACATACACACTGTACTGCTACAGAGCTAACTGTTAGCCTGTTAGCACATACACACTGTACTGCTACAGAGCTAACTGTTAGCCTTTTAGCACATAAACACTGTATTGCTATAGAGCTAACTGTTAGCCTGTTAGCACATACACACTGTACTGCTACAGGGGTAACTGTGCAACACATTAGCTTTTTGCTACTTTGCTGCACTACTGCTGCTCTGTTGCACGTCTCTATCGTCTCCTCCACCTCGTTCTGCAACGAATCAACACCAATATCACGTCTTATCACTAATCACTAAGTATCACTAAGGCACAGATCTTTTCAGCAATATAGCGGGACTTTTTGCAGGATCGCACTATGAAAGGGCCTTCTAACTCTTCTTCTTTTGGTTTCTTTTTTACTGACTTTTATTGTCAGCTGCTTTCAACTTCATATTCAAACAAAACAACAACAAAAAAACAATGTAAAATCTGCATCAATGCACATGTATGTACAGTTAACATGCAGAGTCTGTCCAGCAACAGTTAGACCTTAAAGTAGCTCGGGGACATGCATGTGTGTGTGTGTGTGTGTGTGTGTGTGTGTGTGTGTGTCAGGTTTCAGCCTACTTCCAGCTGAGGTGTGACTTGCATTTCACATGTCAGACAAAGTTTTCTGAGAAACGCTGCCAGATTTAACCCTCTCTAGTGTTTCACAAACCACAAAAAAAACAGTTATGACACTCAAAAAAATCCTCAAAATACAAATACAATACAATACAAAGAGAGAAAAAAGAGAAATAATGTACAGAACTGTCTGTCAACTGTCAACAGCTCCACTATGAGGCCCGTCAGTCCAGTGTGTGTGTGTGTGTGTGTGTGTGTGTGTGTGTGTGTGTGTGTTCTTGTACTTCCTACATAGTGAGGACCAGAACACATTTTTAACCAACAGAGTGAGGACATTTTTGCAAAGTGAGGACATTTCGGCCGGTCCTCACTTCTTTAAAGGCTTTTTGAGATTTCAGACTTTGTTTTAAGGGTTAAAGGTTACATGATAATGATAATTAACTGAAACTGTATTGTGTGGTTACAAAACTAACTAAAATTATAGTGAAAATGTGCTTCGTTTTTGTCTTTGTCACCTTTTTCATACATAATGAAGATGGATCAGACAAAGGAAATAAAGGCAAAATTTACTGTGACCTCTTTTAATCTCCCACCCAACAAATACCCCATTACAAAAAACTACAACTAATAAAAACTAAACTAAAACTAAAGCATTTAAAAAAAAAAAAATACTAAACTAAAACTAGTAAACTCACTCTAAAAACTCATTAAAACTAACTGACTTTGAAAACAAAAATTCACAACAAAATTAAAACTAAAACTAATGAAAAAACCAAAACTATTATAACCTTGATAGGGAATTCACTGTTACAATGAGGGTCCTCACAAAAATAGAAGTACAAGAATGTGTGTGTGTGTGTGTGTGTGTGTGTGTGTGTGTGTGTGTGTGTGTGTGTGTGTGTGTGAAAGTGAGTGACAGTGTGTGAACATGAACATGTGAGCTGCACAACATGTGTCAGTGAGGTTACTGAGAATTCAAGGTGGTGTCATTTTACAAGGTCTCACATACACACACACACACACACACACACACACACACACACCATGCTGCTTCCACGTCACATTTCTACTACTACTACTACTACGAGTATACATTCTTGGTTGTAGTATATTCATTCATGTTAACCCTGTAATGTTCTGTTCTCAGACCTCACACATGCTGAGGTTTTAACGTCTGAACTTCAGCCATCTTTAGTGCGTTTGTTTGCTCTTTCCCTCTGTGGCTGCTGTCTGACTGTAATATAATAAGTAAGTCCTGCACCTCCATGGAATCAGCACAGTCACGGCTATAAGTGAAAAGAAGAACTCAACTCAAAAAGGTCTCTCTTGTGCAGAATAACATATTATGTTATATTAACATAAATAAAATAAAAAAGATAGAATGCAAGTTGGATATATTTTTGTGTCTCCACATATTGCACATATTGAACTATTGTCATGTTTCCAGCATATCTTGTCCTCTCCTCTCTGATCTGTGTAAACAGCATCTCCTTGAATTTCTCTGATATGGACTAAAACTGAATTTATATATAAAGACATTTCCAAACAAGTGTAACGAATGTTGGAGGAAAAAAAACCAGAAAAAATTACAAAAACCTCAACAAACACAAAATATCCAAGAAAATGACAAAAAAGTCCCCCAAAAGACGTAAAAATGACCATAAAAAGATATATAATTTCCAAAAAAAGACATTAAATTACAGAAATACGCCAAAAAAACCCCCAAAAAATATGTAAAATGACCATAAAACCAGTTTTCTTTACATATTCTCAGTATTGTCATGTTTCCAGCCTCTCCTGTCCTCTCCTCTCTGCTCTGTGTAAACAGCCTCTCCTTGAATTTCTCTGATATGGACTAAAACAGAATTTATATTTAAAGACATTTCCAAGTGCCCACAAGTGTAACGATTGTTGTAGGGAAAAAAAACAGAAAAAATGCCAAAAAATAAACAACAAACACAAAATGTCCAAGAAAATGACAAAAATCGACCCCCAAAAGACGTAAAATGACCATAAAAAGATACATGACTACCAAAAAAAATATGTAAAAATGATCAAAAACAGATACATAATTACCAAAAAAGGCGTTAAATTACAAAAAGATGCACACAAAAAAGCCAAAAAAATATGTAAAATTACCATAAAATCAGTTTACTTTACATATTCTCAGTATTGTCATGTTTCCAGCCTCTCCTGTCCTCTCCTCTCTGCTCTGTGTAAACAGCCTCTCCTGTCCTCTCCTCTCTGATCTGTGTAAACAGATTCTCAGCAGAATCAATCATGTCTTCAGAGTCTCTGAGGAGAATTTAATGTTTTTAACAGGATCTGGTTCGTGCAAACACTTTATTTTAAAAGACACATGTAGAATAAAGAGATTCTGACAGAAATATCAACATTTTTAGCTTTGTGTTCTTTACTTTTTCTCATGGAAACTTTTGTAACCAATGACCAAGGACTGACAGAAAGTTCAAATTCTGATAAAAAACCTGTTTTTACAGTTTAATTCATCAGATTTATTCATCACTTTCCAACACAAGTGGATGCCCTTGACAGTATCAGGGGCAGAGAAAAGTTATTTTATTAAAAAGGGAAATGTTTCACTTCACCAGAAGACCTTTTCGTCTGTTTTTGACCTAAAAAAAAAAAAAAGCAGCAAGTTTTAAATTCCATCAGTGATGCAGCCTGTACACTGCAAAAAAAGAAAATTATTGGGTGAACTCAAAATTTCAAGGCAACAAACTTCGATTAAATTTTAAGTTGGACAATTAAACTAAATATTTCAAGTTTTGTTTTTGAGTTTGCTCAACTCTGAATTCAGATTTTTGTCAACTCAACTGTAAGTTGTACTAACTTATAATTTTACATTGTAATAACTTTTAATCCTTACTTCTGCTAACTTCTGCAATGTGCTGAATTGGCACGATTGTAACGCCGCTATGAAATGTCAGCTAATGCTGCGACCACAATTTTGCCGCTAGCGTCAGTTAGCCGCTAGCATCAGTTAGCCGCTAGCGTCAGTTAGCCGCTAGCGTCAGTTAGCCGCTAGCATCAGTTAGCCGCTAGCTTTCGCTAATGACCGAATTTCCCAACAAAGAAATAAGAGTTATCAGAACTATTGTCCCTTGTTGTGAACCCCAACTTAAAGATATAAGTAACAACAACTCACCAACTTGTTTTTGAGCAGACAACTGGCTTCCTTTGTTGTGCTAACTTACATTATTGCCCTAAATGTCAATAATTTATATTTCCAAGTTTTACCAACTTAAATCACTGTTTTAGGCCAAAAAATACAAGTTGGCTTTTTTACAGTGTGTGAGAAGAGAAGACAGCTTCCTTTATAATCTGCCTTTATTTGTTGTTGTTGTTGTTGTTGTTGTTGTGTGACTTCACTGTGTCTGCTGAGTGGTCCTTTAAACATGATCCTGACATGAACTGGCTCTGTGTGTGTGTGTGTGTGTGTGTGTGTGTGTGTAATAATACTTTTTGTTCACATGTGCTGCTGCCGTCACTTTCCCACTTTCTCACACAAAACCTCTCACACATGTAAAACATCTCAGCCCCTCACGTTTTCTCTTGAGGGGGAAACACACACACACACACACACACACACACACACACACACACACACACACACACACACACAGTTTCAGTGAATACCAGCAGCATGTTCACATTTGTGAATGAAAGACTTTCTGTCTCCTTCCTCTGGAACGTATTCTTGGCACGACTCCAGAAACGTTTCAGTGGCGGGAAATTGCACACACACACACACACACACACACACACACACACACACACACACTGTGGAAAGTGCCGAGCGTGGCCTGTAATGTTGTCAGTGTGTGTGTGTGTGTGTGTGTGTGTGAGTTTGTTTGTAGTTGTAGAGATTTAGATCCTGCCACCATCACAAAGGCTCTTTAGGAGTTCAGTTGATATAAACACTTTGCCTTTTCTAAACTGAAACCAAAGCTGAACTAAAGCTAAAAACAACACAATGTTATAGGCCTTTAAACCCTAATAAATAAATAAATAAATAAATAAATAACTCTCATAAAGATCTTATCACAGCGGGTGAGGCAGCTCATGGACAAAAACGTCAAGGTTAACGCTTCTGTCTATTTAGGACTTTTTTACCCCTTTTTTATGGGATTAAATTATATTTTTCAAAAATATATATATAATCTGTAGTTATTTTATTTTTAATTTTGTATTTTATATTTACAATTAATTCATTTCTTTAACCGTTTTTTTAATCACTTCTTATATTTTTGATTATATTTTGTATATATTATTTTTACATAATTTCTATTTACTTTTTTAGCAGGATTTTTATTGCTTCTTAAAATTTGTAGCTATATTTAATTTTATTATAATTAAAAAAAAATATACATATATTTGCTATTTACTGTTTTTTAAATATATATATTTTATTGCTACTTAAATTAAATTAAATTAATTAAATAAATAAAAATGTAATTTTATTATAATTTAAAATTTTCTTTTTTTTCTTTTCTTTAACAGATATTTTATTGCTTTTTAAATTATGTTCTTATATTTAATTTTATAAATGTTGTTTTTATTTTCACTATTTGCTGATTATCTTTAATTTATTTTTTATGTGTCACTTTATTTTATTTTATTGTATTTTAAATTACTTTTTAAATGTTCTTTCATTTTTTATATTATTTACTTATATTTTAATATATTTTATTTTAGATTTCTTTTTAAATTTACTATTTACATTTTTTTCTTTATTGGAGCCTCCCAGTAAAAGTATTTCACAAGACTGAACTTGTTTAACTGGAACTATTACTAATCCTAAAATGCACCAACACAAAGTGAAATAATTGTAGCCTGACATATACCTGACATTTTTTACAGCGTGGGACCACCCACACACACACACACACACACACACACACATTCTTGTACTTCTATCTTTGTGAGGACCCTCATTGGAACAGTGAATTCCTTTGCAAGGTTATAATAGTTTTGGATTTTTCATTAGTTTTAGTTTTAATGTTGTTGTGATTTTTTTGTTTTCAAATTCAGTTAGTTTTAATGAGTTTTTAGAGTGAGTTTGCTAGTTTTAGTTTAGTATTTATTTCTTATTTTTTTATTAGTTTTGAGTTTTTTTGTAATGGGGTATTTGTTGGGTGGGAGATTAAAAGAGGTCACAGTAAATTTTGCCTTTATTTCCTTTGTCTGATCCATCTTCATTATGTGTGAAAAAAGTTGACAAAGATGAAAACGAAGGACATTTTCACTATAAGTTTCAGTTAATTATCATTATCATGTAACCTTTAACCCTTAAAACAAAGTCTGAAATCTAAAAAAAGCCTTTAAAGAAGTGAGGACCGGCTGAAATGTCCTCACTTTGCAAAAATGTCCTCACTCTGTTGGTTAAAAACGTGTTGTGGTCCTCACTATGTAGGAAGAACAAGAACACTCTCTCTCTCTGTTTCTCTGTTTCCCTGCTGCTCTCTGGGCTCCTCCCTCCTCGGCTCCTGATTGGCTGGTGAAGTTTGGCGGGCTTTGCTGCTCCTCGTGACAGCGACTGCTGCTGCTGCTCCTCGAGGCGACACACAGGAACAAAAGTTCAGCAGGCTGGTTGCCGGGCAACGCGTCCCGAACACAACCTGCTCCGTAAACAGGCCGAAACCAGCAGAAACAGACTCACAGCTGGACTAGATCTGCTGGAGAAGATAAAACTTACTCTGCTCTGTGCTCCGTGTAAACAGCCTCTCCGGTCCTCTCCTCTCTGCTCTGTGTAAACAGCATCTCCTTGAATTTCTCTGACATTTTTTTTTTAAAGTGGAATAAAACAGAATTTATGTATAAACACTTTTCCAAGTGCCCACAAGTGTAACGAATGTTGTAGAAAAAAAACAAACAGAAAAAATGACAAAAAAAATACAAAATGTCCAAGAAAATGACAAAAATCGACCCCCAAAAGACGTAAAATGACCATAAAAAGATACATGACTACCAAAAAAGATGTGAAATTACAAAAAGACGCAAAAAAAAGGCCCAAAAAATATAAAACCAGTTTTCTTTACATAGTCTCAGTACTGTCATGTTTCCAGCCTCTCCGGTCCTCTCCTCTCTGCTCTGTGTAAACAGCATCTCCTTGAATTTCTCTGACATTTTTTTTTTAAAGTGGAATAAAACAGAATTTATATATAAACACTTTTCCAAGTGCCCACAAGTGTAACGAATGTTGTAGAAAAAAAACAACACAAAAAAATGACAAAAATACACAAAAAACACAAAATGTCCAAGAAAATGACAAAAATCGACCCCCAAAAGACGTAAAATGACCATAAAAAGATACATAACTACCAAAAAATGATGTGAAATTACAAAAAGACGCAAAAAAAAAAGTCAAAAAAATATGTAAAATGACCAAAAAACTAGTTTTCTTTACATATTCTCAGTACTGTCATGTTTCCACCCTCTACTGTCCTCTCCTCTCTGCTCTGTGTAAACAGCATCTCCTTGAATTTCTCTGACATTTTTTTTTTTAAGTGGAATAAAACCGAATTTATATATAAACACTTTTCCAAGTGCCCACAAGTGTAACGAATGTTGTAGAAAAAAAACAAACAGAAAAAATGACAAAAAACCCCAACAAATAAAAAATGTCCAAGAAAATGACAAAAAATCGACCCCCAAAAGACGTAAAATGACCATAAAAAGATACATGACTACCAAAAAGAGATGTGAAATTACAAAAAGACGCAAAAAAAAGCCAAAGAAAATATGTAAAATGACCATAAAACTAGTTTTCTTTACATATTCTCTGTCATGTTTCCAGCCTCTCCTGTCCTCTCCTCTCTGCTCTGTGTAAACAGCCTCTCCTTGAATTTCTCTGACATTTTTTTTTTTAAGTGGAATAAAACCGAATTTATATATAAACATTTTTCCAAGTGCCCACAAGTGTAACGAATGTTGTAGAAAAAAAACAAACAGAAAAAATGACAAAAAACCCCAACAAATAAAAAATGTCCAAGAAAATGACAAAAAATCGACCCCCAAAAGACGTAAAATGACCATAAAAAGATACATGACTACCAAAAAAAGATGTGAAATTACAAAAAGACGCAAAAAAAAAAAGTAAAAAAAAATATGTAAAATGACCATAAAACCAGTTTTCTTTACATATTCTCAGTACTGTCATGTGTCCAGCCTCTCCGGTCCTCTCCTCTCTGCTCTGTGTAAACAGCCTCTTGAATTTCTCTGACATTTTTTTAAAAAATGGAATAAAACAGAATTTATATATAAACACTTTTCCAAGTGCCCACAAGTGTAACGAATGTTGTAGAAAAAAAACAAACAGAAAAAATGACAAAAAACCCCAACAAATACAAAATGTCCAAGAAAATGACAAAAATCGACCCCCAAAAGACGTAAAATGACCATAAAAAGATACATGACTACCAAAAAAGATGTGAAATTACAAAAAGACGCAAAAAAAAGCCAAAGAAAATATGTAAAATGACCATAAAACTAGTTTTCTTCACATATTGTCAGTATTGTCATGTTTCCAGCCTCTCCGGTCCTCTCCTCTCTGCTCTGTGTAAACAGCATCTCCTTGAATTTCTCTGACATTTTTTTTTTAAAGTGGAATAAAACAGAATTTATATATAAAGACGTTTCCAAGTGCCCACAAGTGTAACGAATGTTGTAGAAAAAAAACAAACTGAAAAAATGACAAAAAACCCCAACAAATAAAAAATGTCCAAGAAAATGACAAGAAACCGACCCCCAAAAGACGTAAAATGACCATAAAAAGATACATAACTACCAAAAAGAGATGTGAAATTACAAAAAGACGCAAAAAAAAGGCCCAAAAAATATAAAACCAGTTTTCTTTACATATTCTCAGTACTGTCATGTTTCCAGCCTCTCCGGTCCTCTCCTCTCTGCTCTGTGTAAACAGCCTCTTGAATTTCTCTGACATTTTTAAAAAAAATGGAATAAAACAGAATTTATATATAAACACTTTTCCAAGTGCCCACAAGTGTAATGAATGTTGTAGGGGAAAAAAAACAAACAGAAAAAATGACAAAAAACCCCAACAAATACAAAATGTCCAAGAAAATGACAACCCGACCCCCAAAAGATGTAAAATGACCATAAAAAGATACATGACTACCAAAAAGAGATGTGAAATTACAAAAAGACGCAAAAAAAGCCAAAGAAAATATGTAAAATGACCATAAAACTAGTTTTCTTTACATATTCTCAGTACTGTCATGTTTCCAGCCTCTCCTGTCCTCTCCTCTCTGCTCTGTGTAAACAGCATCTCCTTGAATTTCTCTGACATTTTTTTTTTTAAGTGGAATAAAACAGAATTTATATATAAACACTTTTCCAAGTGCCCACAAGTGTAACGAATGTTGTAGAAAAAAAACAACACAAAAAATGACAAAAATACACAAAAAAACACAAAATGTCCAAGAAAATGACAAAAATCGACCTCCAAAAGACGTAAAATGACCATAAAAAGATACATAACTACCAAAAAATGATGTGAAATTACAAAAAGACGCAAAAAAAAAGTCAAAAAAATATGTAAAATGACCAAAAAACTAGTTTTCTTTACATATTCTCAGTACTGTCATGTTTCCAGCCTCTCCTGTCCTCTCCTCTCTGCTCTGTGTAAACAGATTCTCAGTGAATATTTGACTCACAGCTGGACAAGATCTGTCGGAGAAAATAAAACTCAATGTTTCCATAAAATGTGTTTGTTGTTCTTGGAAACCTTTGTGTTGTAAAAAATAAATAAAAAACTCTTCACACATCTGTGTGTGAGATGAGTTTGATCTCAGGGTGTCAGATGTTTTATTCCAACACAAAAACTGTGTCTGAAATTCAATAATAACATCAAATTGTATATTATTTCCTCCCTGTTGTGTTTCTCAGTGCTTCAGCTGTGTGATGCTATGAACCTTTGTGACAGTTTGAAATAAAGGCAATTAAAAAATGATTTAATTATTCTACATGTGTTTAAATCAATCAGAATCATGTCTTCACAGTGTCTCTGAGGAGAATTTAATGTTTTTAACAGGATCTGGTGAGTGTAAAGGCTTTAATTTTTGGCAACATTTTAAATGAGATGTGTAGAATAAAGTGATTCTGACAGAAATATCAACATTTTAAGCTTTGTTTTTTTTACTTTTTCTCATGGAAACTTTTGTAACCAATGACCAAGGACTGGCAGAAAGTTCAAATTCTGATAATAAAGCCTGTTTTTACAGTTTAATTCATCAGATTTATTCATCACTTTCCAACACAAGTGGATGCCCTTGACAGTAACAGGGGCAGAGAAAAGTTATTTTATTAAAAAGGGAAATGTTTCACTTCACGAGAAGACCTTTTTGTCTGTTTTTGACCTCAAAAAAAAAAAAAAAGCAGCAAGTTTTAAATTCCATCAGTGATGCAGCCTGTATGAGAAGAAAGACAGCTTCCTTTATAATCTGCCTTTATTTGTTGTTGGTCCTGCAAATGAACCTTAAAACACCTAAAAAAACATTGAAAATGTAAATTGAAAGCTGTTCTTGAATAGTTTAAAACAGGGGTCTCAAACTCGCGGCCCGCGGGCCAATTGCAGCCCTCATGATGATATTTTGATATGAAAGTCTGATGTGAGTTTTATATGAATGGCACTTTACCATGTTGTGTGTCCCTTTAATTACTTTTTTGTAATTTTGTGTCTTTTTTTAATAATTTTGTGTCTTTTTTTGGTCATTTTGTGTCTTTTTTTGGTCATTTTGTGTCTTTTTTGTTCATTTTGTGTCTTTTTTAGTCATTTTGTGTCTTTTTTTGGTCATTTTGTGTCTCTTTTTAGTCATTTTGAGTCTTTTTTTAGCCATTTTGTGTCTTTTTTTTTGTCATTTTGTGCCTTTTTTAGGTATTTTGTGTCTTCTTTTTGTCATTTTGTGTATATTTTAGTTATTTTGTGTCTTTTCTGGTCATTTTGTGTCTTTTTTGTTCATTTTGTGTCTTTTTTTAGTCATTTTGTGTCTTTTTTAGTCCTTTAGTCCAACATAAAATGCTATTTTGAATCTTTTTTTTTTACTTCCAAAACACTATCATGCTCAATAAAGAATGTTAAATGTGTCAAATGTGACCATAGGTGTCAAATCTACCATATCAGAGGGTTCCATCCAGTTCTATCATTTGATACTAAATCTATTTGAGCTTGTCTCCAGTTTTACTTGGTATATCATCATCAAACTGAAACTGGCCTCATGGAGTTTACAGCCAGAACTTTAGAGGTAAATGTACAGTAGGGCTCCACGCTGCTTTGTTTTATACTCTGATGGAGGCAACAAGTCTGGATGTCTTTTTTTAGTCATTTCGTGTTTTTATTTGGTAATTTTGTGTCTGTTTAAGTCATTTTGTGTCTTTTTGTGTCCTTTTTTTGGTCATTTTCTGTCTCTTTTTAGTCA
This sequence comes from Centropristis striata, assembly GCF_030273125.1. NCBI lineage: Eukaryota > Metazoa > Chordata > Actinopteri > Perciformes > Serranidae > Centropristis > Centropristis striata. The sequence continues at coordinate 818,368 of NC_081519.1, read as the reverse complement.
TTTTGTATCTTTATTTTGTCATTTTGTGTCTTTATTTAGTCATTTGTGTCTTTTTTTGTAATTTTGTGTCTTTATTTTGTCATTTTGTGCATTTTTTTGGTCATTTTGTGTCTTTATTTTAGTCATTTTTAGTCATTTTGTGTCCTTTTTGGTCATTTTGTGTCTTTTATTTTAGTCATTTTGTGTCTTTTTTAGCATTTTGTGTCTTTTTAGTCATTTTGTGCATTTTTTTGGTCATTTTGTGTCTTTATTTTAGTCATTTTTAGTCATTTTGTGTCTTTTTTGGTCATTTTGTGTCTTTATTTAGTCATTTTGTGTCTTTTTTTTAAGTCATTTTGTGCATTTTTTTGTCATTGTGTGTCTTTTTTTTTGTCATTTTGTGTCTTTTTTAGTCCTATAGTCCAATATAAAATGTGATCAAACTGAAACTGGCCTCATGGAGTTTACAGCCAGAACTTTAGAGGTAAATGTACAGTAGGGCTCCACACTGCTTTGTTTTCTAGTCTGATGGAGGCAACAAGTCTGGATTATTTGGAGCTTTTAGTGACTCCACAGCGTTAATGTTGGAGATGATTTTTTGGAAGTTCTGACGCATGTTGAGGTTCAAAGCTTGCATTTGATCTTTGTATAATAACAGCGGTGGGGTCATATTAAAGGTATCTAGGTATCATGTTTTGCATGTTGACCATCTTAGCTCTATCTCTCAGCATGCTAACCATGAAAACACAAAGTAAAGCTGATAAAATATCTGCAAACACCTTATAAACAAGAGTACTAACGGTGCAGACAGAACTTGATTCACAAACTATCATGAAAGTAATTGCACACCCACATTTATCTGGCTACAGTTCAAAACCTGCTTTGCATAATTGGAATAAATAAAAAAAGAAAAAGAACTCCAAGCCTCACCCAGTTTCCATATTTAAAGGGTGAGTGTGTGAAATCTGACTAACTGCAGCGTCATGATGTCACCGTTTATTTTAGAAGTAGGTCGTTACGTTACCTGGTAACTCACGGCGCTTATTAATATCTTGACCTTGTAAAAACAGATATCAGATGATGCTGCTGGGATCAGATATCACATAATGCCACATAAGTCCAACTGACCTGAGAGGGCGGGGTCGGCTCACTCATTCACACACAGTATAATTATTATTATTATTATTATTATTTATAGGATTTGCACTAGAAATAAAAATGAAGCTCATTCTGAAAAAAATGCAGAAAAGTCTGAGAGTTTCGGACTTGTTTGCCTACATAACTGATGAAATATGTTCAGTGATATGTTTAATAAAGTGGACATTTTCTGCTCATTTTTAGGTTCATACTAATATTTTGGGTTTCTACAAGAAAATGTTTACACGCTTTAATGTTCGAGAAACACTCATATGTGCCCATTTCTGAGCCTGATGACCAAATATGGAAATCTGTCACTAACTGATGTCAGTTTGAGACAAAAGAGAAAAAAACAGTTGAAATGGAGCGTTCAAAATTAAATACATTTAGCTTATGATATGAATATCTCACACACACACATATACACGCATATATATATATATATATATACTAAACTAAAGGTCACTAGAGTCACAGTTTTTTGTTTCTCTGACCTTTCATACAGTTAAAAATGGCAAAAAATTATTTAAAAACAAATACAAACAGCTCAGTTATCTATCTATAAAGCAAGAATCGTTTGTGTGTGTGTGTGTGTGTGTGTGTGTGTGTGTGTGTGTGTGTGTGTGTGTGTGTGTGTGTGTCTTGCACATGGCACGAAGGTGTGCATCCTCGATTTTGAAGATTTTTTAATTCATTTTTCTAAATATCATTATTAACGTAGGACGTGTTGCAGCATTGCATTGTTTCCGATCGGACGCCTTTTATGGTAGCTCCGCCCCCTTTTAGTGGAGCTCCGCCCCATTGTGTGACAGGCCTACACCTGGTCAGTAACACAGTAATTCTCTCTGGATTTCCACCCTGACTCATCTCTGTAAGTCTATTTATCCTACCTATCTTTAGGAGTTTTAAAGTGGCTACAAGGTTCCATTTTCCAATAATATTCAAATAGTTTCCAGCGAATATTAATGTTCAGTGTGTGTGTGCTGGATGGTGTGGTACCTTATGAACAGTGTTTTATGGAGTTGCAGATGTTGTTGTAGCGTGATTAGCATGCTAAGCAGAGATTTAGCTACGGTCACTTCTTATGTTGCATTACTGTGTAATTCAGGGATGACATTCATGTTTCTTAGCATAATGCTCATAATCATTTGATATGAGATACTTACATGCAATATAGTATATCAGCTAATTGGGTTCATGTTAATGTACTTTTGGTGCAGCATACTGTGTAATGTGCTATCTCACCATTAGCATGCTAAGCTAAGAGATTTAAGCCCTTTCTTCCACATCAGTTTGATCCATTGAAACCAGTAAAAACAAAACTTTATTAACTGTCTGCTGAGCATAATACGGATGGAAAAATCCTTCCTACGGCCCTGCACTAGTGTGTTTAAACTGCCTGGTAACTGTAGTTTTATAATATATTACTCAAACAGAAGGAAATGGTAGAATTGTTGGGGACTATTTCCAGCAGCGGATTAATCCACATTTGGTGCTCTGGTCAGTATTTGTGGCCTCATTGATGTGTTTAATAGTTTTTGGACAACAATGAAGCTTTAAAACACAGAAGAAGAAGATATTATCAATCTGGAGATGATTCATCAATACAATCTGATTCATCAATAATTCATTATTTTCTTCAGTCTGGAGTTTTTCCAATGTTCAGGATATAGTTTTCCGGCCTTTTCTCCACAGAGCTGAGTCTGTATTAGAGAAGGTTTTTTAATCTGAAGCCTCATCTTATTGGTTATTGGTTATAAGTTATGGTGGAAATGTTGAGCTGGAACCTGGTTTAGTAGCTGCTGAAGCTGCTGCTGAAGCTTTGAGTTCTTGTGGTTCGTTGGTTTTATTCAACTAAATCTGATGTCAAACAGGCAGCTGGTCATCAAGTTTGTTCTGCCTTCAAACCAAATCCAAAAGCAGCTGGAAGGGATGAGCTTACATTTATTCACTCTGTGGTCCTGAAAGATACCGAGGAGAAAAAAGAAAAAGAAAAGAAAAGAAAAGAAAAGAAAAGGAATATCAGCGTCAGATCAGTGAGAGCAAACAGAGTGAGGTGAAACTTGGCAGAAAGTTTGGAACAGAATGACGTCTGTTTACTGGACGGATCAGAGAGGTTTGTTTTCAGTCAACGGATCAGAGAGAACATGATGACGAGAGAGAGAGAGAGAGAGAGAGAGAGAGAGAGAGAGAGAGAGAGAGAGAGAGAGAGTTTGTTGATAATTCATCTCAAAGTGAAAGCGAGGGCGTCCTCTAGTGGTGAGAAGAGATTCAACTGTTTTCACACAAAAACAAAGTTAAAACAAACTAAAAACAAAATAAAAGATGAGGACACATTTGTGTTCTTGTTGTTTGGTATTTATTCTACTTTTGTTTCTTTCATTCATTCATTCATTTCTGTGATGCCTTTAAACATTTAACATGATGAAATATCAGCTCAGTCACCAGCAATCACAATCACAATGATTTTTATTACTATTATTTTATAACATGTCCTATCTGATTATTATTATTATTAGTAGTAGTAGTAGTAGTAGTAGTATTGTTTTGATCTCTCATTATTGTGGAGTATTTTATTCTTTTATTTGTACATTATTTGAGTTGAATTGCCTCAGGGAAATCCTCGGGGCATTTTATTACAAATATTTATTTAAGTATTATAATTTATCTTTATTTTTTGGAGTCTTTTATTTGATTCTTTTGTATATTATTTATATTATTATTATATTATATATTTATTATCACAATCCTGAAATGTTTTAATCCTGGTACAAGCTCTATTTGGAATACTGCTTTATAAATAAAGTTATATTATTATTATTATTATTATTATTATTATTATTATTATTATTATTTGTTTGTCATTATTGTCTTTTATTTATTTGTATTTTTTATTTTATTTTAATTCATTTAATTTAATACCTTAGATTTATTTTATTTTTTAATATTATTATTATTTATTTATTTTTATTATATACTCAAGTACAAGAACATTTCACAAAATGTAGTTATATAACAAATAAAGGAACAAATAAAAGCATAGCAGAAAAACAGCGGTAGTTTCTGTTTACTAAGTGAAGCTGGTGTGAGTACAATTTGGAAAAGAGATAAATAAAACTTATTAAATAAAAATGACACATTTACAAAAGTCTGGAGGTTGAATGTTATGAATATAAATAAATAAATAAATAAATAAATGCTAAATATTTGTTAGGTTTTTACTGAAGACACAAAAGAATCAGAACTTCTTCAATCATAACTTTTGGTTGATGAGAGTTAGGAGCACTTTATTCAGATTGTGTGTGTGTGTGTGTGTGTGTGTGTGTGTGTGTGTGTGTGTGTGTGTGTGTGTGTGTGTGTGTGTGTGTGTGTGTGTGTGTTTGCAGAGCGCCGTCTGCCACGTGTCTCTGCGGCAACATGACACAAATCGTTTCCATGGTGACGGTCAACTGAAAGGGTCGGTACGTCCTCCGCGGGCACGCCACTGATTTGGCGGGAAAAGTGTGTGTGCATGGTGCATGTGTGTGTATGTGTGTGTGTGTGTGTGTGTGTGTGTGTGTGTGTGTTTGTGTGTAATAGAGAGGGAAAGAACAGCCAAAAAAAAGGCTGTGTGTTTGTTTAAACCTTGATAATGAATGAAAGAGAATCTGTTCTTTTGTGTGTGTGTGTGTGTGAGTGTGTGTGTGTGTGTGTGTGTGTGTGTGTGCACATGTAATGTAATCAGGGAATGATCTCATCAAAGTGGAAACCAGAGGCACTCTGTGTTCCTTTTTGTAATATAATGCAAACGTTTCGAGGTCAAAGGTCATTTTGATTTAGTTTTAGTATTAAGGACGTCCAGATCTGTTATTTAGGTAAAATAAAAATAACACAATCAGTTACAGAAGTATTATCAGCAAAATGTACTTAAAGCAACTGCAGGAAGCTTTTAACTGAATATGAAACTGTCTTAATTTAATACCACTGCTCTTGTTTTATGGTTTGCTATTATTTATTTATTTTAAAGCAATGAAACTATTGATTTTTAGTGTTTATTCCTGTTTTATTTATGTTATTGTTCTTGTTCTGTTTGTTTATGTACAGCACTTTGTTGTGGCTGTGGTTGTTTTAAAGTGATTTACAAATAAAGTTGGGTTGAGTTGATTCTTCTATCAGATCTACATCTATATTTTTATTCTCACGTTGCTTTCAGATCCTTTACTGAACTCTCCTGTAATGTTGCAGGTCAAACTGACCCATTTCAAAGTTTAAAAACCTAAAAAAAATGTTTTATAAAAAAGTTTAAATTATTTATAATTTAATATTATTTAATTAATTAAATAAATAATTAAAATTAAAATTAAAATTAAATTAAATAATTTAATTAAAATTTAAATAATTAAAATATTTATTAATTTATAATCATTTATAAAAGACAACATTTTAAAATGTAAAATACATTTTTTTAAAAATCAATGTCATGTAAAACCACTGTAATTTATATTTATGTCTTTCCAATGTACATTAAAAAAAAGTTTTTTATATGAAAAATGAGTGAATTATCACTCGAAGAAGAACACTACTGCACTAAATATGAATATCTATAAATATTAGAGATAATAAAGTTAGTAATGGATTTATTAATGAAATATCAACAATGTTTATTGGGATTTTTTTGGTTTCTGACATTTTTGGGTAATTAAACATGCCCCGGGTCAAACTAACCCACGAACATTATTGATGTTTCTGAGAAACAAATATAACAGGAAAGTTAAATAAAAGTACTAATACACACTGTGAAATGACTCAACTACAAATAAAAGTCCTGCATTCAAAACTTACTGAAGTAAAAGTACAAAAGTATCAGTAAATGTACTTAAAGTATCAAAATTAAAAGTACTCGTCATGCAGAATGACCCACTCACATTGTTTTATATATTCTAAATATATATTTGTAATATTATTATTGATGCATTTATGTAAGCTGTTAATTTTAACTACTTAATATACTGTTATGAGGTATATTAGCACAATAATCTTTAAATGTATCATATTTTTCATGTTAAATCTGGACCTGAACAGTAACTAAAGCTACATTTAATGGAGTAAACAGAACAATATTTGGCTCTAAAATGTAGTGAAGTAGAAGTATAAAGTTACATATGGAAATACTCAAGTAAAGTACAAATATCTACTTAAGTACAGTACTTGAGTATATGTACTTATGACAGTGTAGAATATCAGGTTTACTAAATTATAGATTGCTTCCCCTTTTCCAAAAATGTAAGATAATGACAATTTTTCAGATCAATATATACCAAATATGCATTTTTATCTTTAAGTATATGTATATTCCAAATTCCATTCCTAAAGCTTTCAGTGAATATTTCCATGTCAACTCACAATTACATCAGTAGAATATTAGACAACTATTTCACCTCCTCACTATCATACTAGCCTCGGTCAATTCTCCTTAAAATACAGAGGATCAATACTCTGGAATGATCAGTTTAATAGATCAATACAGTTTTCCTCTCTGAACTCATACAGGAGCAGTTTAGCTGCTCTGATTGATCAGCTCACTATAGTACACAAACACACACATTTATACACTTTTCTTTTATTTTACTTTTAATATTATTATAATTTTGCTTTATTTTTATGTGTAATTTTTTTTTCTATTTCATAGTTAGTTGTTTTTAATTTAACTTGTGACTTGTAATATAGGTCGAAGCCTGTAGAAGCCCTGTTGGGTTTCTTTTCCTTTTGTTGTTATTTCTTTATCCTTTTCTTTTCGTCTTATTATTGTGCAAAATAAAATAAAAACTTCACAAACTTCACACTCAGAGAACTTTGGCTTTGACTGATATTTCACTCTAAAAGGTTAAAAGTTGTGACAATATGTGAACAATATGTGAACAATATGTGAACAACATGTGAACAATATGTGAACAACATGTGAACATTATGTGAACAACATGTGAACAACATGTGAACAATATGTGAACAACATGTGAACAATATGTGAACAACATGTGAACAACATGTGAACAATATGTGAACAACATGTGAACAACATGTGAACAATATGTGAACAACATGTGAACAATATGTGAACAATACGGAAACAACATGTGAACAACATGTGAACAACATGTGAACAACATGTGAACAACATGTGAACAATATGTGAACAATATGTGAACAACATGTGAACAATATGTGAACAATATGGAAACAATATGTGAACAACATGTGAACAATATGTGAACAATATGGAAACAATATGTGAACAACATGTGAACAATATGTGAACAACATGTGAACAACATGTGAACAATATGTGAACAACATGTGAACAACATGTGAACAATATGTGAACAATATGTGAACAATATGTGAACAATATGTGAACAATATGTGAACAACATGTGAACAATATGTGAACAACATGTGAACAATATGGAAACAACATGTGAACAATATGTGAACAATATGTGAACAACATGTGAACAATATGTGAACAACATGTGAACAACATGTGAACAATATGTGAACAATATGGAAACAATATGTGAACAAAATGTGAACAATATGTGAACAATATGGAAACAATATGTGAACAATATGTGAACAATATGGAAACAACATGTGAACAATATGGAAACAACATGTGAACAATATGTGAACAATATGTGAACAACATGTGAACAACATGTGAACAATATGTGAACAATATGGAAACAATATGTGAACAAAATGTGAACAATATGTGAACAATATGTGAACAATATGGAAACAATATGTGAACAATATGTGAACAATATGGAAACAAAATGTGAACAACATGTGAACAATATGTGAACAATATGTGAACAACATGTGAACAACATGTGAACAATATGTGAACAACATGTGAACATTATGTGAACATTATGTGAACAATATGTGAACAATATGTGAACAACATGTGAACAATATGTGAACAATATGTGAACAATATGTGAACAATATGTGAACAACATGTGAACAATATGTGAACAATATGTGAACAATATGTGAACATTATGTGAACAATATGTGAACAATATGTGAACAACATGTGAACAACATGTGAACAATATGTGAACAATATGTGAACAACATGTGAACATTATGTGAACATTATGTGAACAGTAGCGTGTGGAGCAGACAGACGCTCTTTCCCTCCATCCTCCCTCCGTTATCTGTGGGAGTCTGGGAGGCTGTGGCCTTCTGCGTCCTTCATCCCGCCGCTGTTTGCTCTGAGATAAGAGGCGGGTCGAGCACACACTGTTTCATCTCCATGTTATCAGTTCACCTTTAATGTCGCCCACTCACACCCAGTCTGTTCCTGCTGCTGCTGCTGGTCACTACGCCTCTCAGCCTCACTGTTTGTTTACTGGACAAACTGCTGCACTAAGTGTGTGTGTGTGTGTGTGTGTGTGTGTTCTTGTACTTCCTACGTAGTGAGGACCAGAACACGTTTTTAAAACAACAGAGTGAGGACATTTTTGCAAAGTGAGGACATTTCGGCCGGCAAAGGAAATAAAGGCAAAATTTACTGTGACCTCTTTTAATCTCCCACCCAACAAATACCCCATTACAAAACACTACAACTAATAAAAACTAAACTAAAACTAGCAAACTCACTCTAAAAACTCATTAAAACTAACTGGATTTGAAAACAGAAATTCACAACAAAATTAAAACTAAAACTAATGAAAAAACCAAAACCATTATTAACTATGTGTGTGTGTGTGTGTGTGTGTTCTTGTACTTCCTACATAGTGAGGACCAGAACACGTTTTTAAAACAACAGAGTGAGGACATTTTTGCAAAGTGAGGACATTTTGGCCGGTCCTCACTTCTTTAAAGGCTTTTTTTTTTAGATTCCAGACTTTGTTTTAAGGTTAAAGGTTACATGATAATGATAATTAACGGAAACTGTATTGTGTGGTTACAAAACTAACTAAAATTATAGTGAAAATGTCCTTCGTTTTCGTCTTTGTCAACTTTTTTCATACATAATGAAGATGGATAAGACAAAGGAAATAAAGGCAAAATTTACTGTGACCTCTTTTAATCTCCCACCCAACAAATACCCCATTACAAAAAACTAAAACTAATAAAAAAAAACTAAAACTAAAGCATTTCAAAAAATAAATACTAAACTAAAACTAGCAAACTCACTCTAAAAACTCATTAAAACTAACTGAAATCGAAAACAAAAATTCACAACAAAATTAAAACTAAAACTAATGAAAAATCCAAAACCATTATAATCTTGCAAGGAAATTCACTGTTCCAATGAGGGTCCTCACAAAGATAGAAGTACAAGAATGTGTGCGTGTGTGTGTGTGTGTGTGCGTGTGTGTGTGTGTGTGTGTGTGTCAGACACTGCAGGAAGGGAAATGTCATAAAACGTCTGCATACTTATTGTATATATAGTGTTAAATGTTGACTTTACTCTGCAGCACTGAAGGAAATGACTCAGGAAGTGTGAGGAGATAGTGATGTCATCTCCTGCTGCTCTATGGAGGTTATTGACTGGCTGTCTGGGAAACCTGCACACCTGTCACTACCACCCAAACACAAAAATCCAAAAAAACAAATTCAATTCAAATTCAAAATGACTGTATTTATCCCCGACGGTAAATCCAGTTAGTCTGGTAGAATCTCTGTTAGAATGAGACAGCCTGATGTCTGAAGGAGAGAATAATAATAATAATAATAATAATAATAATAATAATAATAGGAGAGAAGGATCTTTTGAATCTCTCCGTCCTGCAGCAGAGAGAGAGGAGCGTCCACTGCTGTTTATTATTGGTGATTTTACATCTTTTTTTTTGTAATTTTACATATTTTTGGGGATAATTTTAGATCTCTTTTGGGTAATTTTACATCTTGCTTTTGGAGTAATTTTACACATTTTTTGGGGTAATTTTTTTTTTTATGGTAATTTTTACATATTTCTTTGGATAATTTTACATCTTTTTTTGGTAATTTTACATCTTTTTGGGGGTAATTAAAAATTAAAAAAAATGTAATTTTTACATATTTTTTTGGTAATTTTACACAATTTGGGGGGTAATTTACATCTTTTTTTGGTAATTATATATATATATATATTTATTTTTTTTTAATGGTAATTTTTACATATTTTTGGGGGGTAATTTTACATACAATGGTTTTCTTGATAATGATTTTGGTTATGATCAATAAAACCATGGAACATGTCTAGATATCAGCTCTAAAATAAAACTCTTATCAGGTATTTTTGTTGTTATTATTATATTTGTCCAAACCAATGTACTTTTATTTGTACCAGGTATTAAAATATTGTATTATTTTTGTCTATATCATTTTTTCCATGACTGTATATGTTCTTATGTGAGATCAACACTGGATGGGTTTCCATCGCGTTGACAGCTGTTAAAATCACACACATATTCTGCTGCATGTGTGTTTTGAACATATTTACCACATGATAACAATAAGTTGGTCACATGTCCTCAGTGTAGATTGAGACATTTAATAGAATAGAATCATATTTTTATCTGTGAGACTAGCTAATGATGGACGACAAAAACGCGTCTGTGTGTGACAAGTTGGGAAACCGAACTGACACCCAGTTCATTAAACAATTTGTAGCTCACATTTTCAGTGTTTGATCAACAAAATCACCAAAATTTTGAGCTGCACGAGTGAGTGTTAAACTCCAGGTCAACCGAAGCAAACTGTGTATGGTTGACAACTGTTAACTGTAAAACAATGTTTCTTTTCTCAGTCAAAAACCTGAACAATAACCATATTTGTATCCTGAAACTTCAATTCAAGTCTGAACCCTCAAACAGGCCTAAAAATGTGCAAAATGTCCTCATAATCCAGAAATGTCCTCAGCCTCATGATGTAAAACTCTGACTGGAACTCATAAAGCTACACACACACACACACACACACACACACACACACACACACACACACACACACATACACACACACACACACACACACACACAATCTGTCTGTCTGTGAAAGTGAATCATCATTCGGAGATAAGGCAACAAAAATAGCACAATGACTCTTCCTTACCTGCGTGTGTGTGTGTGTGTGTGTGTGTGTGTGTATGTGTGTGTGTGTGTGTGTGTGTGTGTGCAAACCAATCAGGTAATGACCTTCTGGTGGTGACATCACAGTGATGCAGAACCGGGAAAAAATATTAGATGATGAAGAAAATGAATACTCAGGTCTGTCATATCACACAGACATGTTTTATTTCTATCTTCATCTCCATCAGAAACATTCAGGATTTCATTTATACAAATGCAGCAAAATAATTTTTATCTCTACAAACTTAAACGGCTCCAGCATTTGTTTTTTGTATTTATTAATCAAACATAATCTACAGCTTCTCATGTATTCTACAAATCTATATTCATTCATTATCCTTAACTCAGGTCAGATAAAATACATTTAAAGTTATTAATCTAACACATCTCACACAGTTTTAACAATGTCCATCTTGCAGAGGTTAATGAAAGTCTAAAAACTGAATCACTAAATCACCAAGTAAGATAGAAATGAATGACAAAACACAACTAGAAAATTTCCTCTGGGGAAATTTTGAAAGGGCCACGGGGGCTACTGCCGGTGTGTGTACACTATGATGAGACTCTTCAGAGATTTCAAACTATGCCCTTTAACCTCAAAATGTGTTTGTGTGTGTGTGTGTGCGCGCGCGTGTTTGAAGCATGTGTATGCATGTGTGTGTGTGTGTATCTGTAACTGTAATCACATCAAAGATCAAAGCAATCAACTGAATTAACTGACACCTGTTAATGAAAGAGTGACAGCAGCCAGAGGTGGACAGACTGGAATTTCTGGCCTTGAACAGAAAGCATTTTTGGCAAAACCATAATACCTATCATTGATCCGACTTCACTTTGAGCGTCCTGAGTTCTTCCTGAACGTCTACATATGTTTTTTGTGAAGAAAAATGAAAAAATAGCTTTGTTAGAGCGATCTAAAAAAACTGTTAAATCTCAGACAGCTCAGAAATCTTCCTGCGTTTTTAATATGGGAGCCAATGAGGCTGTTGGTGGTGTTGGTGGATCATCTGTGCGTCCTACGCCCAAACTATAACTCTGACAGCTTTACCAGAGGATTGTGAGGGAGAAGACTAATTTTCCTACGTTTCTATGTATAAATTATTTCTGTAGAGTGGAATTTGCGGCCTGGAGCGCAGTTTTAAAATTTATTTTTTGACAGTTTTTTTTCTCCCTCTACACTCTGGTGATGACATCACACACTCTGACACGAACATTCCGTGCAATACACACCCATTATAATCTCAGAATTTCTCCAAAAATGATCACGGTCATTGAACAGGGATTGATAAAAAACTATATGACCTATCGAAACGTGGATTAATACTCCGATACACAAGACTTGTGTCTACTGTTTAAAGTTTAAATGGAGTCTCTAGGTGAAATTATGCCGGAGAAGTAGACGTTTAAAAATCTCCAATGATTGTTCTTTTTCGCTCATTTTTTCTCAGCCGTCCCATTCATTTCAATGCAAAATTTTGGGCAGTTTTTCGTATTCCATAGAGAACTAGTAGCGGGACGAAATTGCGTCCGCAAGAGGAATAAGAAGAAATCCACAGTATAACAGTAGTGCAGCACTGGTACCTACAGCTATCGCTGTATGGGACCAGTGGCCCTAATAATTCTCATTTACATAGTTGGGAATTGATGGTCTCACTTTTGTCTGTTGTCAATCTGTTTCAGTCCCATTGACTGACTGTTTATTTTGAGAGAAATACAATTAAATTATATTTGATTTGTTACTCAGTGACTTAGTACTTAATTTTAAGAAGTTTTCTGTAGATTTCCGTATTGTGTGCTACCTAATAATCACTAGAGTAATCATAATAGTATTCATAGGTGCTGTCATCATCATCTTCATCCTCATCATACTCATCATCATCCTCATCATCGTCATCATCCTCTGGCAAAATCTTAATTGGTATTTTATCACTGTTGCTGAAGAATGGAAACATCTTCTCAGTGTGTGTGAAGGTGCACGTGTGGGTGATTATGTGTGTGTCAGGATCATAGAATGACAGTTTTCCTGTGTTACAGTTCATCTGAATTTTGATCTTCTGGAGCTTCAGCTGTGGCAGAAGGAGTGATTTGGATGACGGACAGAAAAATTTAAGGCTTCCTCGCCACAATCCTATTCTCCATGACTTAGACTGTGTTAACCCTTTCCTCTTGACAGACTCTGCTGCCACACCCACAAACCAGCAATTGCTGTCTCCAACCTCAACAACCCAGCTGTGAGTCCCTGAGTCAAAACCCTCAGAACCCATGACAGGGTGAAAGTAATCAAACCTTTCTGGGTTTTCAGGAAGCTTCTGTTTCACTCCACGACTCAAACTGGTCAGATCTTCAGACAGGAGGAGTGTTGGATGAGCAGGGTTTGGATCCAGAATCACAGGAGTGATTCTGGATCTCCTCCTCTGGCAAAACCGTAATTGGTATTTTGTCTCTGTTGCTGAAGTACGGAAACATCTTCCCAGTGAAAGTGTGTGTGAAGGTGAATATATGTGTGTCAATATCAGGATCAGAGAATGACAGTTTTCTTGTTTCACAGTCCAGATGAACTTTGATCCTCTGGAGCTTCTTCTGTATTGAGAGAACCTTTGGTTTGAATGATGGGTGGAAAGTTTTATAGCTTCCTTTATAGAATCCTATTCTCCATAATTTTGATCGTGGTGACCCTTTCCTCTTGACAGACTCTGCTGCCACACCCAGAAACCAGCATGTGCTGTCTCCAACCTCAACATCCCAGCTGTGAGTCCCAGAGTCAAAGCCCTCAGAGCCCAGAACAATACGGAAAGGATCAAACCTCTCCGGATTATCAGGAAGCTTCTGTTTCTCTCCAAATCTCAAACTGGTCAGATCTTCAGACAGGAGGAGTTCTGGATGAGCAGTGTTTGGATCCAGAATCACAGGAGTGTAGGAGACCATCTCCTTCATCTTGTTCCAGATGTTGTAGGTCAGGTTGCCCAGGTGTTTGGCCACATCTATCAGAGCTCCTGAGAGCAGCTGTGGATCCTCCAGCAGGGGGCGCTGCTGGACTCTTTCCACTGCAGCCTTGTAGTTCTGCAGGAATGAGACGTGTTCAGCTCTCAGCTCCTCCTCTGTGGCTCTGATTGTGTCTGAAAGAGCTGCTATCTCTCTGCTCAGAGCATCAATCTTCACCTGACTCTTCTGCTCCTCTTCCTCCCTCAGAGCAGAGATCCTGGCCTCCTCTTCCTCTTCTAGAAACTGGTGAAGCTTCTTAAACTGCTCCTTAATCTGCCTCTCTGTGTGTCGGGCCTGGACCTTAATGTGTTCTGCTGTTTGATCACAGTTTCCTTTAACTTGTTCAAAGAGCTTCAGTTTCTCCTGTAAGGGCTTCAGGGATTTCTGCAGCTCCTCTTTATAATCCTTTGCAGCTTCATCGATGGGTTTGAATCTGTGTCCTGTGTGTGTTTCTGAATACAGACAGACGAGACACAATGGCTGCTGATGGTCCAGACAGAAGAGTTTGAATTTATCTGAGTGCAGACTGCAGACAGGCTCTGACTCTGCTGAGGCTCTCTGATCTGTCTCAAGTAAGAAAGTTTCACACAGGTTCTTTAATACCAGGTTATGAGGCGTTCGACTCTTTGATGAGCACTTCATACAAACTGGACACTCCTGCATCTGTTTCTCTCCCCACCATCTCTGAACACAGTCTTTACAGAAGCTGTGGCTGCATGACAGGAGAACAGGATCCTTCAAGATATCACGGCAGACAGGACAGGAGAGATCCTCCTCTGATATGGAAGCCATTGTGTATGTAAAATCCTGAAAACAAACCGGGCAGAAGACAAAGTTACCTTTACTTTAATCCGTGTTTTTCCCTTAAACTTGCATTCGTTTAGCAGAGTTTAGTCTGCATCCTTTCGTCTGTTTGTCTTTTCATTTTCATTATTTGATACAGAATTGCACAATGAAATGGAAGCCATAGTGTTTGTAAAATCTTGAATACAAAGCAAAGAGCACATATACAAACAGTAAGTCATGCTTTTAGTCGTCAACTAGAAATTAAACTGTTAAAGAAAAAACAACTCACATTTAGTGTGTGAAGTCAGCAGCAGGTTGAAGTTGCAATATTCCAGTTTTCCCTCCTGATCTTGTCCTCTCTTAGTGGAGTTTGCTACAGAGATAAATCTCTCTGTCTGTTTCTCCGTCTGATATTGTATTTCAGTGAAAATGACACACCTTCAGGTGAATCAAGCAAGGGGTGGAGCTTCATCAGATCATGTTTTGTAAAGGCTAAACAAGTTTTTTCTTTCTTTTTAGCGTTCTGTTTGGTTTGCAGTCTCTCTTGTCCCGCCTTCTTTGAATACTGAAGAAAGATTAGAGAGCTATAAAGACAGGAGTGGAAGCAAATAAGGGCGAGGTTCCTTTAATTGAACAATGTACAGAGATATGAACTTCTCTTATAAGAACCGGTTATACTCCACAGAAATTTTGGAAAGTCATAAAGTCACTTTCAGTGAGTAAAAGCACTCTGGTGCTACCTACCTTTATTTTAAACGGCTCTACTCCTACTTATAACAAAATTGAGATTTTAAATTGTTTTAATAAGCATTTTATAAAATCTGGCTCTTTGTTTGACTCTCTTAGAACTGTCGCTGTGAAACCCTGCACAAGTCAGCCAACTTACACTGGAGAGCCTTTTAATCTTGTTACTTTTTCTGTGCAAGAAGTTCATAAAGCCCTCAAAACTTTAGATAAGAGAAAACCTTCTGGCCCAGATTTGATAGATTCTTATTTTCTAAAATTGGCAGCGGACTTTGTGGCAGAGCCTCTTACAATCCTGTTTAACCTCACAGTCGAAAAAAATGACATACCTTCTTTGTGGAAATCGGCTTTTATCCTCCCATTATTAAAAGGGGATGACCCTGCAATCCTGACAAATTATAGACCAATATCCAATCTCTCAATTTTGGCAAAAATTCTTGAAACTCTTGTTAGTGAGCAAGTAAAGGAGTTTTTGTACTCAAATGATATTCTATCAAAACATCAGTCTGGCTTCAGGAAAAAACATAGTACCATCACAGCAGCAATGAAGGTGGTAAATGACATTACTGTAGCACTTGACAAAAAACTACAATGTGCATCTCTTTTTATTGATTTGTCAAAAGCGTTTGACACCGTCGATCATGATATTTTAAAACTTAGACTGCGTCACTCAGGATTTTCAGAGCACACAGTTGCTTGGTTCTCAAATTATCTCAGTAATAGGTCCCAATGCATTAAATATGATGGTTTGTGTTCTGAATTTGTTTCTGTCCACAAGGGGGTGCCACAGGGTTCTGTTTTGGGGCCCCTCTTATTTATCATTTATATCAATGACTTGGGTCTAAATGTGCCCGATACAAATGTGCATTTCTATGCTGACGACACTGTTATTTACTGCTATGGATCAACTCTTGTTCAGGCTATTGAATCTTTGCAGAAAGCTTTTGTAGCTGTACAAAACTCATTAATTCACTTGAAACTGGTTCTCAATGCCGATAAAACAAAGCTTATGATATTTTCTAACAGTAAAAAATTGCCTCAAATGGTTCCCGCTGTGTCCACTCTTGAGGGCAGCGAAATAGAGTTGGTTCATATGTATAAATACTTAGGAGTCTTAATTGATGATTCACTCACCCTCAAGCCACACATAGAAAATCTTGTGAAGAAGCTGAGGTTAAAATTGGGTTTTTATTTTCGAAATAAGTTGTGTTTTTCTTTTAATGTAAAAAAACGTCTTGTCACTGCAACGTTTTTATCTGTGTTGGATTACGGAGATCTTTTGTACATGAATGCTGCTGCTAAATGTCTTAGAATGATTGATACTGTTTATCAGCTTCTTTGAGGTTCATTACTAACTGTAAGATGTCCACTCACCATTGTGAATTAAACTCTCGGGTAGGATGTCCTGCTCTGGCCACTCGAAGGGCTAGTCATTGGTATACTTTCATCTATAAGGTAATATTGGGACTGCTGCCTTCGTACATTTGCAGCTTAATTACTGTGAGAAATGCAGGATCTTATTCTCTTCGTTCACAAGATCAGTTGTTGCTTTCTGTCCCTTATGCTCGTACGGAGTTGGGTAAAAGGGCATTTGTTTACTCTGCACCTTATGCTGGAATATGCTACAGAAAGAATGGAAATTAACTGAATTTGTTACTTTGAGCACTTTTAAATCCAAACTAAGAGTTATTGAGGCCAATTCCATAACATGCACTTGTTTCTCATGATGTGTTTAAGGTCTGTATGTTATGTAAATATGTAACTGTATTCTGTGTTTGCTGCCTCTTGGCCAGGGCTCCCTTGAAAAAGAGGTTCTTAATCTCAATGGGATATTCCCTGGTTAAATAAAGGTTAAATAAAAAAAAAAAATACTGCATGACTTCAGCAGCATTCAAATGTCAGCCTCATTAATGCTCCCTTCACATATAAAAATAGATACATCCATTTCAAATGGTGTAACTTTCACTTGTCACTTTCATGCACTTTTTATGTTAGCATGGAAGTGAGTGATCACATCCACTAGAGGAGGGCAGAGTCAATGGTTTTTGTAACAACATGGTAACAGTGGCGAGGCAGTGTTGAAGACGGTAGTGGTCGCTACTCTGCCCTCACAATTTCTGGTGGTACTGCTCTGTTTTGCGTGAGTTGGTGAGCTTTCAGAAAATGTGCGGAAATGGACACTTTGTCATCCCAACTCATCAGATACCAACGTGGTGTGTCATCTTCCTGTTAACAGGACTTTAGGCAATATAACCACTTGACTAAAGTTAGGGTAAAGGAACAGGGTGGGTTCTTTAAAACTCTTCGCTGGTTGACTCCTAATAACACAATTTCGTTGTACTGTACTTGTACTCTGTGCAATGACAATAAAGGTTCATTCATCATTCAACACTGATTCTTGGTTTCACACTGGACATGAACACCAGATCCCTGGGCCAAAGTCTGTGTTTTTTTTACCGTTGACCCAAAAGATGCCTTGTTTGTGTCACATGCCGAGGGCCTCGACAAAGCACCTGTATCTGACGAGTTGAGAGCATAGGTTGAGAGAGAAAATGGGCCTGCAAAAATGAGCCCTTACATGTGATAAAATACACTAAAGTCCCTGGAGAAAGTCCAACCCCCGAGAACAGCACTTGGCTGTGAAACATACCAAATATTTGCCTCCATAAGGCTTTAACTTGTCAATATGTCACCAAGAAAAGGATTTATCTAAAGCAATCCTCCCAGTACATAATGTTTGAAAAAGGGAACACAATTTGACCGTGATGAATTCTTGTATTTTTCCCCCCAGGCTCTAGTAAAGAGAGGACTGAAAATGAGGATAAAAACACAAATGGGACAACATGTAACAAAGATCCCACTGGATTAAAACCAGGTAGGTTGCAAATAAACCTAACAGTACAAGCCTTACAGGCCTCACCCTCCTGAGTAATACATATTTGTAGAGCAATTGACCTTTAGACTATCATGGTTAATATCTGATCTGTGTTTTTCCTTGAACTTTGTTTGATCAACCTGAAACGAACTCTTGAGCGTTTTGACGGATAGTCCATTTAGTTTTTGCCTGTGTGAATGCTCAAACGAACTCTGGTGTGAACCAAAGGACCGAACTCTGGTTTGCTAAAAACTGGGGCGTTCGGTTTGCTTCCAAATGCACCAGAGTTCGGTTCTCTGCAGAGAGAACACAGTCCGAACCAAAGGAAGGAAGCCAACCAAAACACAAAGCATTCTGGGATGAGTTTGGGCGGAAATTTGAGAATCAACATAAGTGACAGTTGTAGCAGGCTTGAAAAATGTCTCGTCAACATTCAATCGCACAGCAGATCAATGCCACATAAAAGTGAAAAAAAAAAAACCCAACTCAGCCAACAATACATAAAAGGCTGCGACTTGCTTGGAAAAAGTGTCAGCTATTCCCTCACATATTCTATCCGATAGGTGAAGGAAAGTGCCAACAGTGGGATATTTGTTTACAATGCTTGGTGCTCTTTATAAAGCACAGTGTGGAGCAAACCAAACCAAATGAAAAATGCAATAATGATGCAACTTCACCACTGAATCGTACCGAGTCCACCAGACTTTATATCTGAAAACGACCTTAGTGTGAGAGGAACCATATTGTTTCCTTGTATGACAAGCCAGACAAAACATTTTCAAAATGCTGATGTCCGTCACACCTTTTCTTGTAAATGCTCTGTTCCCCCCTTTGAGGCAAATCTGTGATTTGTGATTTTGGGCTATAAAAAATAAATAAAATTGATCCTTACTGTAGCAGTGTAGCACTGTAGTAATAAAACTGTTTAAAACATGTTTGGTTTTAGCCCATAAGAACCCATGGTGACACCCATGTAAAGCCTGATTTCCACCGGG
The DNA here is from genome assembly GCF_030273125.1 of Centropristis striata. Taxonomy (NCBI): domain Eukaryota; kingdom Metazoa; phylum Chordata; class Actinopteri; order Perciformes; family Serranidae; genus Centropristis; species Centropristis striata. The sequence continues at coordinate 798,761 of NC_081519.1, read as the reverse complement.
CGCGTTACTGCAGCGTAACGTCAGCGTCGCGTATGACGTTGCAAATAGGTAACACTCTAATCAATGAGAGCATTTCCACCGGGCGCGTAGCGTAACGTTACGGTGCGTTCAGACCGGACGCGTAGCGAATATTTCGCGCGACAAGATTACATACAAAGTCAATGCAAACACGCGAATAGACGCGAATTTTTGCCGCCGGCGCAAATCGCGGGTTTCGCGCGACGCAAATGCCGCGATTGATGCGAATGTCGCGGCGCGAATGAAACAACGCGAATTTGCGTGAGTTCAATAAATTCAACTTTGGCGAAATATTCGCGTGACGCTGTGTCGGGACAGCCTATCAGCGTTGAGATTCTGGACGACAGTGTCCGAGATACATACATGAGAGAGAGGAGAAAAGAGGCAGGAAGGAGGAGTGGGTCGGCAGGAGGGAAAAAGGTGGAAGGACTCTGCGGTCCTCTCTCCGTGCTGAGTGCGCCTCCGGATGATGTCACTCACCCAGACACGACGGCGTGTTTTCCGACATATCTCGGACTTCCAGAGCAGGTACAGGGACGCTATGCTTGTCATGGTTGATGACAGAATGAAATGGAGGGAATTATTTGGCGCTAAATAGTCTCTTGGGTGAAAATTCGCGAGTTATTTACTCGCGCGAATGACGCGAGTAAATTCAACGCGACGCGAAAATTCGCTACGCGTCCGGTCTGAACACACGGTTACAACAGCGTCGCGTCAGCGTCTCTACGCGAGCATTAGGTAGGACTTCTATTTCTCCGCGAGACGCTGCCAAATCGCGTGAATCTCAACAGAGCAGATCACCAGACAGGAAGTCCGACTCAGAATCAGCGTAAAACACTTCCGCCCCTTTCAAAATAAAACACAATACGCAGTTCATGCAGCCTAAAACTACTTCACATCAACATTATGTTATGACCGGGGCACCAGATCAGCAATCAATCAATCAATCAATCAATCAAAGGGTCTCAGAGGATCGGCGACACGGACGACAAGAGAATGATTGTTGAAGTGGAACATCATACAATCATTTATGACATAACATATTGTTTTTATAAGGATAGATGGTCAGATCAACAGATCTTTCACCTCAGAGAAGCAAAGTAAGTTGGTTTTTGTTGTTGTTGTTTACTTTATACACACAGTTTATCCATAGACTGTATAAATAGAGTTTAAAGTTTATCACGGGATCTTGCGGTCTCCCGTATGGTCAGGATTATCGCGTGATCTCGTTATCTCGCGTGTATACGGCCGGCTCGCTAAGCTGACGTGCTGCTGCTGTAACGCGTCCGGTGGAAATCCCCAGTAACAAACACTTTGTATCAACCCATTTAACAATTCTAATCCGTTAATAGGGTGTCCTTCAATGCAATCCTATTGCATTTAACTTGTTCTGACCATATTTCCTGAGCAAATTAAAGTCACAATGTTGGTATATGTTATGGAGATGCAAACAAAAAGGCAAATTGTTATTTGTTTTTATTTATTATTGATTCTTTCTTATTTTGCTACTTTAAAACAAATCTGAACAATTTGTTGTTAAACAGCACTATTAATGTCACAATTTTGATAAATGTTGTGGAGATGCAGAGAAAAAGGCGAATTTGTGTTTCTGTGAGCAGAAAGTCTAGTTTTTTTAAATTTTAAAATAAGAAATATCATAAACATAAATACCATAAACGCCCAATGTAACGTTTATGTCACATCACAGATCTTTGACATTTAGGGGTAGAATTTTTTTAATTTTTAAACATCATTAATGTGTTCTATGTGGTCCACTTGGTCTGTTGTGTAACCCCATAATTTTCCTTTCAGGATAACTGGGTCTGGGTGCTTATGGGTTAAGTTTGGTTTAGATTTTGCTGACAGATTAAAATTATTTTTGGAATTATATTTTAAAAAACCCATAAGAAAATAAAGAACTTTATTTATTGTTTACTTGTGTGTTGAAATTTCTGATTAAAAAAATTAACCGTTAATAGGTTTTTCTTAAACGTTTAAAAACGAGCCGTTGACGTCCTGTAATGATGACTAATTGGTTGCTATGGTAACAACACGATATTATATTATACCTTCAATACCTTCAATATTTGAAGGTGCTTTCCAGCATATTGAAAGAGTGAAAAATCAAGCCGCTTCATATTAAAGTGGTATGGACAGTTTTGTTGTTGGGAATACAGCAGGACGCGGTTGGACTGAAATCACGGAGCTAGCTTAAGCCGGGCGAGCATTCACTTTAACTGGAAAAGGGTCAGGACCAGGAATATGGACCATTTAAAGGTGTTTTTGGAGATATTATGTCTTTGTTATTTCCCTTCTTGGACTTGATAAGGACGCGTGTATTGGCGGAAAGGAGACAGGACTTCAACTTCAGTCAACGTGAGTCAAAAACCTCCTTTATTAGGGCCCGAGCAGGCAACGACCTGCGAGGTCCCTATTGTATTTCGAATGATTATTCTTTTTCTTTTTATTTTTCTCGTGACGAAATGATCGCATTTTTCACTGCCTGAACATACCCCAAAACTCATGAAACTTTAAATATAAGTCACACCTGGCGAAAAATTTTATAATCTATTGTCATTCTGAATTTCCACCACTAGGTGGCGCTATAATAAAGGAAAGTGCGTTTTGGCTAATAACTCCCACATACTTTATCGCACATTCAAAAAAATTATATCCACGCGTTCACTGAGTTGTGCTGAATCTCGTGATATAAGCCACTCCCATTTTCGCCTGGAGTTTTTTTTCGCAAATTCGCGAAAAGTCGCAAACCTACTTTTTCGAACTCCTCCTAGGCAATTTCATCGTTTTGCACCAAACTTTGCACACAGCATCTATGGACCCTCATGACAAAAAGTTATTAAAAGAATTTTGATTACCCAAAGAATACTCAAGTTATTAAATAACAACTTCCTGCAGGTGGCGCTATTTTCAACACAAAACACAAAGTGTTGCATATCTCCACATTGGTGTGTCTGAATGACATGAAACTCAGGTTACTACTTCCCCATGAGCCCCTGAGGCTCGCTGCAAAATTTTGGCCGATGACCACTAGGTGGCGCTCTTTAAATTGATGTATTTTATATCTCCACATCGGTTGGTCGGATTAACACCAAACTTGGTATACTTATTGTCAATGCCCTCCTGAGGATAACCCGTGAAGATTTTATTGATCGGCCCCTAGGTGGCGCTCTGGCGGCAGTTTAATTTAATAAGTGCCACTGTGCCCAGACCATAAGACTTAAGGCAATGAAATTCATAGGGGTGGTATAGACTGGCCCCTGTAACGCACACACCCCGACGGCAGCATGCCCCGACACGCGTGTACTGCAAGGGCCCGTTCAGTACTGCGCGCAGTCCTAGTCTGTCTTTTTATCTGTTGGTTCAATGTCCCGCTGCTGCGTCTTCTCTGTGTTTAACTCCTGCCTGTGCAGTTACACCCACATACTCAGGTCTGTCATATCACACAGACATGTTTTATTTCTATCTTCATCTCCATCAGAAACATTCAGGATTTCATTTATACAACTGCAGCAAAATCATTTTTATCTCTACAAACTTAAACGGCTCCAGCATTTGTTTTTTTTTTTGTATTTATTAATCAAACATAATCTACAGCTTCTCATGTATTATACAAATCTATATTCAGGTCAGATAAATTATATATTAAAAGTGATTAATCTAACACACCTCACACAGTTTTAACAATGTCCATCTTGCACATGCTCAGTAGAATCTCTTCCTCAGCAGAACTTAGACTGCTGCAGAAATTATTGTCAATACATCTGAACATATTGTATTTCATGGTCAGTTATTTGAAGGAAGATTTAAAAAAAAGTTACAGACTAACAGACTTACATACATCATCAGTTAAAAATGTTCACAACAAAGGAAATTATACGGAATAGAAACAAAATCACATACAGCCTTGATAATAAAGAACATTGTAAACTGTAAGAAATAAAAAAAAAAGAAGTTACTCTGATTGCATATTTGTATTTTTATGTTGATATGAAGAGCTGAAACATAATAATATTTCACTGCTGATATTTTGAAAAGCACATAATCAAAAAGGTAAACTATTATATTTAAAATAACTCCTTAAAGTGATAAAAACAACATTAAACTTACCTAAAGTATAAAACACACAATGAAATTAAAAAGTAATTTTTAAGATTGAATCTGCTGTGAATTAATATTTAATTCTTGGATATGCTCAGTATGTGTCAACATTTCATCACTCTCTGCTCTCTCTTCCTGTAAAATTAAATATTTTGGATGACTCATCTTGAAGGATGGTCACATAACCTCAGAGGAGGTGTGTCTGGATTCAGTGGTGAAATGTAACTAACTACATTCACTGAAATTCTGTACTTGAGTATTTTCATCTTGTGCTACTATATACTGTTACTCCACTGTATATGGAGGCAAATATCACGCTTTCTACTCAATTACATTTATCTCATTGCTGTAATTTCTTTGCAAATTTAGATGATTATTATTACAAAACATAAATAAACTCGTATCAACTGACTTATTATTATAGGTTAAACTACCCAGCCAAATACACATACTGTAGTATTGCTGCTTTTACAAAATAATTATTACGCCACTGTTTGAAATTTAGCTGAAGAAATAAACTAAGCTGTGTAAGAGACTTCAACTAAGAGCTAATAGTATTTACAATTCACCAGCATTAAAGAAATAAATGAACCCAAATATCTGACAAACATTAATGAAAGTCTATAAACTGGATCACTAAATCACAAAGAATTCTGAACACAAAGTAAGTAAAAGTAAGTAAAGTAAAAATGAATGACAAAACACAATAATTCTCATTTACAGAGTTGGGAATTGATTGTCTCACTTTTGTCTGTCGTCAAGTGACTGACTGTTTACTTTGAGAGAAACTCAATTATCTCAATCTTTCAAACTTCAATCAACAATCTCAATCAATTATCTCAATTAACTCAATCAACTATATTTGATTTGTTACTCAGTGACTTAGTACTTCATTTTAAGAAGTTTTCTGTAGATTTCTGTACTGTGTGCTACCTATTAATCATTATATCACGTCTGTGTTTGTTACAAGCTGGCGCTGTCGGAGACGGCTGCCTCTCCAGTAGCTCTCCAGTTTTAGCTCTTTTTTAGCTCTTCTTAGCTTCTGTTTTCTACCTATCTGTTCTTCTAACGAAGACATTGAGTGTTCTAAGGACTACTTAAAAACCATCTCATATCATATTTATTTATTTATTGTATATAAATTGTTCTTTTTTTTTTTTTTTTCTCTTATGTGTGCTTTTTAACTCTCTAATCTATAGTAGATATCACTATAGTCAACATCATCATCATCACCACCATCATCATCATCAGAATGATAAGAATAAGCATTATCCTCGTCCTCCTCCTCCTCTCCCTCCTCCTCCTCCTCTCCCTCCTCCTCCTCCTCCTCCTGCTCCTCCTCCTCGTCCTCCTCCTCCTCCTCCTCCTCCTCGTCCTCCTCCTCCTCTCCCTCCTCCTCCTCGTCCTCCTCGTCCTCCTCCTCGTCCTCCTCGTCCTCCTCGTCCTCCTCCTCCTCCTCCTCCTCCTCCTCTGGCAAAACCTTAATTGGTATTTTGTCTCTGTTGCTGAAGTACGGAAACATCTTCCCAGTGAAAGTGCGTGTGAAGGTGAATATATGTGTGTCAGTATCAGGGTCAGAGAATGACAGTTTTCTTGTTTTACAGTCCAGATGAACTTTGATCCTCTGGAGCTTCTTCTGTATTGAGAGAACCTTTGGTTTGGATGATGGGTGGAAAGTTTTATAGCGTCCTTTACAGAATCCTATTCTCCATAATTTTGATCGTGGTGACCCTTTCCTCTTGACAGACTCTGCTGCCACACCCAGATACCAGCATGTGCTGTCTCCAACCTCAACATCCCAGCTGTGAGTCCCTGACTTAAAACCCTCAGAGCCCAGAACAGAGCAAACGGTATCAAACCTTTCTGGGTTTTCAGGAAGCTCCTGTTCCTCTCCACGTCTCAGACTGGTCAGATCTTCAGACAGGAGGAGTTCTGGATGAGCAGTGTTTGGATCCAGAACCACAGGAGTGTAGGAGACCATCTCCTTCATCTTGTCCCAGATGTTGTAGGTCAGGTTGCCCAGGTGTTTGGCCACATCTATCAGAGCTCCTGAGAGCAGCTGTGGATCCTCCAGCAGGGGGCGCTGCTGGACTCTTTCCACTGCAGCCTTGTAGTTCTGCAGGAATGAGACGTGTTCAGCTCTCAGCTCCTCCTCTGTGGCTCTGATTGTGTCTGAAAGAGCTGCTATCTCTCTGCTCAGAGCATCAATCTTCTCCTCCATCACCTGACTCTTCTGCTCCTCTTCCTCCCTCAGAGCAGAGATCCTGGCCTCCTCTTCCTCTTCTAGAAACTGGTGAAGCTTCTTAAACTGCTCCTTAATCTGCCTCTCTGTGTGTCGGGCCTGGACCTTAATGTGTTCTGCTGTTTGATCACAGTTTCCTTTCACGTGCTCAAAGATCTTCAGTTTCTCCTGTAAGGGCTTCAGGGATTTCTGCAGCTCCTCTTTATAATCCTGTGCAGCTTCATCGATGGGTCTGAATTTGTGGTTGTTGTGCATTTTTGAATCTCTGCAGACGAGACAAACTGGCTGCTGATGGTTCAGACAGAAGAGTTTCAGTTTCTCAAAGTGCAGACTGCAGAGAAGTTCTGACTCTGCTGAAGCTCTCTGATCTCTCTTCAATAAAAAGGTCTCACACACGTTCTTTAATACCAAGTTATGAGGTGGCCGATTCTTTGATCTTTTCTTACAAATTGGACACTCCCGTATGTGTTTCCCTCTCCACCAGTTACTCAGACAGACTTTACAGAAGCTGTGGCTGCAGGACAGGACAACAGGATCTTTGAAGATCTCCTGGCAGACAGGACAGGAGAGATCCTCCTCTGATATGGAAGCCATCGTGTTTGTAAAATACTGGAAACAGAGGAGGGAGAGAGCACACTGCAAGTCAGTCAGTCAGTCACACTTTCAACCACTTAGTATTCAAAGACCTTTTTTATTGAGAATTGGTGGTTGTGGTCAGTGGGTGTTTAGGGGGTGATAGCAGCTCAACAATAAATGTCACATAGAAGTGGTGACATCATCTGAAAGCTGTGAACCTGAAGATTAATCTGAGATGCAGCTCAGCACTGTGAGTCAAGTTGTTCTGGTCAAAAATATCTAATAAACATGACTTAATTAATCAATCAATTAATTCATTAATTAATCAATCCTATTAAGGTGTATAAGGGTTCATAACATTAATATGTTGCTATGTGAAGTTCATTTCCATGTTCAACTATGTCCCACAAGTTCTAGCAATGTTTGGGTTGATGCCATTTGTTTCAGCGATTAAATGACGAGCACTTCTGTTCTTCAAACTGCTGAGAAACCCCTTTATTGTCAATAACTCTATAGAACCTGCACATCCTCTGAATGCTCCAAGTCTTTAGTTCATGGTTGTAAAGTTTCATGAGGATGTGATTATCTAAGAGGTCACAGCAGCTCATTTTATACACTGAGGTCCAGACTCAAGAAATGTCCTCACTGCAGTGAACTGGATACCACTGATGACATCATCATCCCACATGAAGAGAACTGGACTCATTGAATCCACAAGAGTCTCAGCTCTCCACTGAGACCCAGTTTATATAATTCAGCCTGTTTAGGGGCCTCCTACTGTATACAAATACAGTAGGAGGAAATAGCAAATTTGTACTACATGAGAAAAACTATGTGGTTTTTGCCTTCAATTGCATGTTATCAGCATAAAGTAGGCATGTAGGTAAAGAGGAGACTTGTGGGAATACAGAGACCCTTTTCCCATTCACATAGCATGACGTCAGAGAACGCTTTGAAAATCACCTTGCCACATCAAAAAATAGCCTAACTTTGCAGCGTATTTTCAACAACTGCCTGACACAATACCCTGACCTACTTCCCTAAAGTTGAGCCTGCTAGAGCCTCCAGAAAATAGTGACGGGCTGGCCGTCGGAACGCTAAATGGTTATTCAAATAGAAAGTTTTCTTTTTTGGTTGTGTTACACTCACATTCAGTGTGTGAAGTCAGCAGCAGGTTGAAGTAGCAGTATCGCAGTTTTCCCTCCTGATCTTGTCCTCTCTTTCTCTGTCTGTGTGTCAAAACGACTCGCTGTAAATCCTTGTTTGTTTTCGATGAGTCATACATAGGGTGGAACTCTATCAGAGCATAACTGTAGCTGATTAGCTTTTCAATGTGATAAACCAACGTACCGACGTATCAAAACTGGATGCTGCTGAAGAGTCATGCCCCTACATGTTGTTTGGTTTATTCTTCCACAAAAAGAACCACACCCTTTTTTATATCTTAAAAAAAAGGCCTAAAAGAGAAACTATGATGACTGATCAGCAAAAAAAAACTGGGGTTTATGATTTTTTATGAGAGGCTGCAACTTAGTCAAAGTCCAAAGTGCCATACTGTATTGTTATAGCCTCACACAAACATTTGCATGTTGTGTACTTTGACATGCTGTCTCCCAGCCTGGTTGACTTTGGTGCGTTTGTGAGGAATAAGGCTCCTAAGAACAATCATTTTTTACCAAAAAGAAAATATGACTCTTATGTACAAACACAAATATACACATACTTGATTATATTGAAACGATATTTTAAATGTCTCTGTTTATAATTTCAAAACATGTGACTTTCTAATAGGAAATGCACATTTATCAAGTTATTAACTAACTAAATTACCTTGATTTCTTAATGCAGTGTTTTTATTCAGATAAAAATCATCTTTGAAAAGAGAAACAATATAGTTTGCATCATCGTAGCAGAAATTAAATGCATGTTTCAGTGCTAGACATATTGAGGAAAATCAGGTTGTAGCTTGCAGTCTAACCTCAAATAGTTGACTTTATTCTCATCATGTCAACTTTTTTTCTCAAAATGCATTATTAATTTTGTTTTCCTCCTCTCATTATCTTTTCGTCCTTACTGGCCCCAGTCCTCTTCCGTACCTTGTGTCTGTTAAATTTCTGATTAATAAAATAACCATTGAATTCTGTTATACCCTGTCCGATCTTGTATTTGCTTATTTTGTTTTTATTGTTATTATTATAATTATTATTTTTGTCTTTGTACTATTGTATGTTTGTTTTTGATGTTGGAAAAGGGAACATTTACAGAAATAAAGAACTGGGGGGTTTTTTTAAAGCTAGAAATAAATAAATAAATAAATAAATAAACCGTTGAAACTTCTTTTTAAAAAATATCTTTAAAGAACCGTTGAAACGAGCCGTTGACGTCCTGTGATGATGACTAATTGGTTGCTATGGTAACAACACGGCCCTTCCGGCGGCCCTCTGACAGCTAACTGACAGGTGACGTTAACGCCAAAATAGCGGCTGAATAACAGTTATTTAATGTGATAAACTTTAAAAAGACATTGACTTGAGGAGGAAGAAACACCACTGCTATCACTGACCGAGTCTACCCAGCTCGGTTCTTCGGACTCATGAGGCTACAGTGAGGTTAGCCCCGCTAGCTAGCTGTTAGCTCCCGGGCGATGCTAGCCCCTTCTCCCGCTCAACACGACGCGGATTCACCTGCTGATTCACCCTCCGCTGAGGACCCTCCTTCACCGCAATATTTGAAGGTGCTTTCCAGGATATTGAAAGAGTGAAAAATCAAGCCGCTTCATATTAAAGTGGTATGGACAGTTTTCTAGTTGGGAATACAGCAGGACGCGGTTGGACTGAAATCACGGAGCTAGCTTAAGCCGGGCGAGCATTCACTTTAACTGGAAAAGTGTCAGGACCAGGAATATGGACCATTTAAAAGTGTTTTTGGAGATATTTTGTCTTTGTTATTTCCCTTCTTGGACTTGATAAGGACGCGTGTATTGGCGGAAAGGAGACAGGACTTCAACTTCAGTCAACGTGAGTCAAAAACCTCCTTTATCTGTCTTTTTATCTGTTGGTTCAATGTCCCGCTGCTGCGTCTTCTCTGTGTTTAACTCCTGCCTGTGCAGTTACACCCACATACTCAGGTCTGTCATATCACACAGACATGTTTTATTTCTATCTTCATCTCCATCAGAAACATTCAGGATTTCATTTATACAACTGCAGCAAAATCATTTTTATCTCTACAAACTTAAACGGCTCCAGCATTTGTTTTTTTTTGTATTTATTAATCAAACATAATCTACAGCTTCTCATGTATTATACAAATCTATATTCATTCATTATCCTTAACTCAGGTCAGATAAATTATATATTAAAAGTGATCAATCTCACACACCTCACACAGTTTTAACAATGTCCATCTTGCAGAGGTTAATGAAAGTCTAAAAACTGAATCACTAAATCACCAAGTAAGATAGAAATGAATGACAAAACACAATAATTCTCATTTACAATTGATGGTCTCAGTTTTATCTGTTGTCAATCTGTTTCAGTCCCAGTGACTGACTGTTTATTTTGAGAGAAATACAATTAAATTATATTTGATTTGTTACTCAGTGACTTAGTACTTCATTTTAAGAAGTTTTTCTGTAGATTTATGTATTGTGTGCTACCTAATAACCACAGTAGATCTCCTCATCGCTGCTGTCATAACAATAATCATCATCATCCTCCTCCTCCCTCTTTCCCTCTTCTAGCAAAATCTTAATTGGTATTTTGTCGCTGTTGCTGAAGTACGGAAACGCCTTCCCAGTGAAATAGTGTATGAAGGTGAATATGTGTGTGCCAGTATCAGCATTACAGAATGACAGTTTTCCTGTTTTAATTTTCAGATGAACTTTGATCCTCTGGAGCTTCTTCTCTATTGAGAGAACCTTTGGTTTGGATGTCGGGGGGAACATTTTATAGCGTCCTTTACAGAATCCTATTCTCCATAATTTTGATCGTGGTGACCCTTTCCTCTTGACAGACTCTGCTGCCACACCCAGATACCAGTCTGTGCTGTCTCCAACCTCAACAACCCAGCTGTGAGTCCCAGAGTCAAAACCCTCAGAGCCCAGAACAGAGCAAACGGTATCAAACCTCTCTGGGTTTTCAGGACGCTCCTGTTCCTCTCCACGTTTCAGACTGGTCAGATCTTCAGACAGGAGGAGTTCTGGATGAGCAGTGTTTGGATCCAGAATCACAGGAGTGTAGGAGACCATCTCCTTCATCGTGTCCCAGATGTTGTAGGCCAGGTTGCCCAGGTGTTTGGCCACATCTATCAGAGCTCCTGAGAGCAGCTGTGGATCCTCCAGCAGGGGGCGCTGCTGGACTCTTTCCACTGCAGCCTTGTAGTTCTGCAGGAATGAGACGTGTTCAGCTCTCAGCTCCTCCTCTGTGGCTCTGATTGTGTCTGAAAGAGCTGCTATCTCTCTGCTCAGAGCATCAATCTTCTCCTTCATCACCTGACTCTTCTGCTCCTCTTCCACCCTCAGAGCAGAGATCCTGGCCTCCTCTTCCTCTTCTAGAAACCGGTGAAGCTTCTTAAACTGCTCCTTAATCTGCCTCTCTGTGTGTCGGGCCTGGACCTTAATGTGTTCTGCTGTTTGATGACATGTTCCTTTAACTTGTTCAAAGATCTTCAGTTTCTCCTGTAAGGGCTCCAGGGATTTCTGCAGCTCCTCTCTGTGATCCTGTGCAGCTTCATCGATGGGTCTGATTCTGTGGTTGTTGTGTGCTTTTGAATGCAGGCAGACAACACAAACTGGCTGCTGATGGTTCAGACAGAAGAGTTTCAGTTTCTCAGAGTGCAGACTGCAGACAGGCTCTGACTCTGCTGAGGCTCTCTGATCTCTCTTCACTATGAAGGTCTCACACAGGTTCTTTAATACTAAGTTATGAGGTGGTTGACTCCTTGATGACTTCCTCTTACAAACTGGACACTCCTGTATCTGTTTCCCCTTCCACCAGTTCTGCAGACAGTCGTTGCAGAAGCTGTGGCTGCAGGACAGGACAACAGGATCTTTGAAGATTTCCTGGCAGACAGGACAGGAGAGATCCTCCTCTGATATGGAAGCCATTGTGTATGTAAAATCCTAAAAAAAAACAGGCAGAAGACTTGAACAGGAAGAAAATCCGGTGTGGTAACCTCCCTCTTTGGAACGGTCTTTTGAAGTTACTTTTACTTTAATCTGTGTTTTTCCCTTAAACTTGCATTTGTTTAGCAGAGTTTAGTCTGCGTCCTTTCGTCTGTTTGTCTTTTCGTGTAAGAGGAACAGTTCTGTTTTCCTGTAAGATGAGTCAGCAGACACGCTGCAGCACCTTTTCCCGAGAATTGCTGCAAGAAAACCAAAGCTCAATTTCATTATCTGATACAGAATTGCACAATGAAATGGAAGCCATAGTGATTGTAAAATCTTGAAAACAAAGCAAAGAGCACATATCAAAACAGTAAGTCATGCTTTTAGTTGTCAACTAGAAATTAAACTGTTAAAAAAACAACAACTCACATTTAGTGTGTGAAGTCAGCAGCAGGTTGAAGTTGCAATATTCCAGTTTTCCCTCCTGATCTTGTCCTCTCTCAGTGGAGTTTGCTACAGAGATAAATCTCTCTGTCTGTTTCTCCGTCTGTGATTCTCTTTCAGTGAAAATGACACACCTTCAGGTGAATCAAGCAAGGGGTGGAGCTTCATCAGATCATGTTTTGTAAAGGCTAAACAAGTTTTTTCTTCCTGTTTAGCGTTCTGTTTGGTTTGTTTTCAGGTTTGGTATGTAGTCAGAAGATAAGGGCGAGGTTCCTTTAGTAAAAGAATGTACTGAGATATGTGAACTCGTCTTTACGAAACCGGTTCAACTGCATGACTTCAGCATCATCCAAAGATCCGCCTCATTAATGCTCCCTTCACGTATAAAAATAGATACGTACACAACTTGGTCGGAAAAAGTGTCCCTCACGTATTCTCTCCTATAGGCAAGGGACAGCGCCAACAGGGGAACATTTGTTCACATTGCTTGGTGCTCTTGATAAAGCACAGTATGAAAACAAAACCAAACCAAATGAAAAAAGCAATAATGATGCAACTCCACCACTGAATCGTACCGCGTCCACCAGACTTTATATCTGAAAGCGACCTGAGTGTGAGAGGAACTACATTGGTTCCTTGTATGACAAGCCAGACAAAACATTTTAAACATGCTGATGTCCGTCACACCTTTTCTTGTAAATGCTCTGCTCCTTACTGTAGCCTGATAAAACTTCAACTGGTTCAACATGTTTGGTTTTAAGTTTGGTTTAGATTTTACTGACAGATTAAAATTATTTTTGGAATAATATAAAAAAAAAACATAAGAAAATAAAGAACTTTATTTATTGTTTACCTGTGTGTTGAATTTCTGATTTAAAAAATTAACCGTTGAAACTTTTTTCTTAAACGTTTAAAAACGAGCCGTTGACGTCCTGTAATGATGACTAATTGGTTGCTATGGTAACAACAATGCCCTTCCGGCGGCCCTCTGACAGCTAACTGACAGGTGACGTTAACGCCAAAATATCGGCTGAATAACAGTTATTTAATGTGATAAACTTTAAAAAGACATTGACTTGAGGAGGAAGAAACACCACTGCTATCACTGACCGAGTCTACCCAGCTCGGTTCTTCGGACTCATGAGGCTACAGTGAGGTTAGCCCCGCTAGCTAGCTGTTAGCTCCCGGGCGATGCTAGCCCCTTCTCCCGGTCAACACGACGCGGATTCACCTGCTGATTCACCCTCCGCTGAGGACCCTCCTTCACCGCAATATTTGAAGGTGCTTTCCAGGATATTGAAAGAGTGAAAAATCAAGCCGCTTCATATTAAAGTGGTATGGACAGTTTTGTTGTTGGGAATACAGCAGGACGCGGTTGGACTGAAATCACGGAGCTAGCTTAAGCCGGGCGAGCATTCACTTTAACTGGAAAAGTGTCAGGACCAGGAATATGGACCATTTAAAAGTGTTTTTGAGATATTATGTCTTTGTTATTTCCCTTCTTGGACTTGATAAGGACGCGTGTATTGGCGGAAAGGAGACAGGACTTCAACTTCAGTCAACGTGAGTCAAAAACCTCCTTTATCTGTCTTTTTATCTGTTGGTTCAATGTCCCGCTGCTGCGTCTTCTCTGTGTTTAACTCCTGCCTGTGCAGTTAACTGATGGTGATATATGGAAAGAGAGATAGATACAGTCATGGAAAAAATATTAGACCACCCTTGATTTCTCATTTCTTGTTCATTTAATGTCTGGCACAACTAAAGGTACATTTGTTTGGACAAATATAATGATAACAACAAAATAGCTCATAAGACAAAACTTGATAATAATTATCAAGGAAACCATGTTAAATGTCCAGATATCAGCTCTTAAATTAAACTCTTATCAGCTATTTTTGTTGTCATCATTATATTTGTCCAAACAAATGTACCTTTAGTTGTACCAGGCATTCCAATGAACAAGAAAGTGAAGAAAACAATGGTCTAATATTTTTTCCATGATTGTAGATAGATAGATAGATAGACAGACAGACAGACAGACAGATGGATAGTTGGTTAAATGTCCAGCTGCTTTTCTTCTGTGTGTTTTACTTGTTTCTGTTAAGTTAACTGATGATAGTAAAAGAGTAAAAACACTTCATAATCATGAAACACACACCAATGCTTTTTTTCTTTGAGGATTTTATTTACATATTGCAGGATTTAACATGATCATTAAAAACAGTAAATTTATTGTTGTATTTTTAAACAAAACAAACTTGTAATATATTCTATATAAACACATTATAAAGGTTATTAATTTAACAGATCTTACTTGTTGTGCAGCAGTTTGAATAAAATGAAGTTATGCTCATGGCATATGCTCAGTAAAATTTCTGAGTCTGCAGAATTGAGACTGCAGCTAAAATATAATCTGAAGATAATGTAGATCCTTATTTTTTTACTGCTTCACAGATAGATTATTCAAAAATAGATAAAAAGGCTAACATACATCATTGGTTATGTGGGCTTTAAATGTTCATCAAAAACACAGGATAGAAGCAAAATCTTTCACAAGACAGTTACATTATAAAAGTGAAGTTACTCTAACTGCAATATTTGTGTTCTTATCTTGAGAGCATTTCTGAAACATAATGAACTTTGTATGTAAGAACAATTTAAGAACTTTTGCTGCGTTCATCAATACCGTTTGTTCTACTGTAAGATCAGAATAACAAAGTGCCCTGTACCACTCATGTGTCAGTATGCACAAAAGACAAGGTGATTTTTGTGCTAGTTATTTTCTTTGTGAAAGAAAAATGTTCAATAATTGTTAAATTAAACATTTTAAATGTTTACTCTTCAATTCAATCAATTATACATAGTTATTAATAAACACCCCACGATAAGCTTACAATCTTAAACTTTTGCAAATCTCTGCTTCTTTTGTGTGACACAGTGGAATAATAAACTATACTAAAGTACTAAGTACTTGCACAGATAGTAAAAGCAAAGACAGCTCAATCACCAGCATCATAACAAACCAAAACCCAAGGCAAGATAAAATGAATGACTAAGTAAAGTCTTCACATGTTATTCCTGTTGTCAGACTATTTCAGTTCTCCTATTTGACAATGCATTTAGGGTTAAATACAATTTGCATTGTATCTTCTGCATGTGTGTACTACCAACTATAATTCTGTCTCTCTTCATGTCTTAAACTGGTCAGATCTTCAGACAGGACGAGTGTTGGATGAGCAGTGTTTGGATCCAGAACCACAGGACTGTAGGAGACCATCTCCTTCATCTTGTCCCAGATGTTGTAGGCCAGGTTGCCCAGGTGTTTGGCCACATCTATCAGAGCTCCTGAGAGCAGCTGTGGATCCTCCAGCAGGGGGCGCTGCTGGACTCTTTCCACTGCAGCCTTGTAGTTCTGCAGGAATGAGACGTGTTCAGCTCTCAGCTCCTCCTCTGTGGCTCTGATTGTGTCTGAAAGAGCTGCTATCTCTCTGCTCAGAGCATCAATCTTCTCCTCCATCACCTGACTCTTCTGCTCCTCTTCCTCCCTCAGAGCAGAGATCCTGGCCTCCTCTTCCTCTTGTAGAAACTGGTGAAGCTTCTTAAACTGCTCCTTAATCTGACTCTCTGTGTGTCGGGCCTGGACCTTAATGTGTTCTGCTGTTTGATCACAGTTTCCTTTCACATGCTCAAAGATCTTCAGTTTCTCCTGTAAGGGCTTCAGGGATTTCTGGAGCTCCTCTCTGTGTTCCTGAACAACTTCATCGATGGGTCTGAATCTGTGGTTGTTGTGGTTTTTTGAGTCTCTGCAGACAAGACAAACTGGCTGCTGATGGTCCAGACAGAAGAGTTTCAGTTTCTCAGAGTGCAGACTGCAGACAGGCTCTGACTCTGCTGAGGCTCTCTGGTCTCTCTTCACTATGAAGGTCTCACACAGGTTCTTTAATACTAAGTTATGAGGTGGTTGACTCCTTGATGACTTCCTCTTACAAATTGGACACTCGTTTATCTGTTTCCCCTTCCACCAGTTCTGCAGACAGCTGTTGCAGAGGCTGTGGCTGCATGACATGACAACAGGATCTTTGAAGATCTCCTGGCAGACAGGACAGGAGAGATCCTCTTCAGATAATGATGCCATTGTGTTTGTGAAATGCTGAAAACAAAGCAGACACACAGCACATTGCAATCAGCCAATCATGCTTTGAGTCTTTCAATTAGAAAACGAACTGTGTGTTTTTTTAGTCGTGGTAAACTCACATTTAGTGTGTGAAGTCAGCAGCAGGTTGAAGTAGAAATATTCCAGTCTTCCTTCCTGAAGCCGTCCTCTCAGTGGAAGCTGTGAGTTTGATATCCAGGTAAATCTCTCTGTCTGTGTTCTCTTTAATGGAAAATGACACACTGCATGTCCCAGGTTTGTCTCAGGTGAGTAAAGGTCTTGAACTTTATCAGATCATTTTAAGTTAATGGTTAGCTATTAACTGTAATTGACCAAAGGTCAATTGCTCCAGGTAACACTTGAAATGTACTTTGGAACGGCAACATACTTGCTCTTCATTGCCAACATCGCTTATGTTTCTACCCTCATTTAAAATATTTGCTAGAGACTTCAAAACAAAGGCAATACAATCAAATTTTACAGTTTAGATTAATTGATGATATCAAAAAGGCTGCTACAAAAATGATTTTGGTTTGATTTAATTCAGTGACCTGTGATTAGTACTAGACAATATCACATACCAAACACATTTAGTTATATTAATATCTACTCACAAAAAAACATGATTTGATCATTTTATTACTAAGCTCTTTTAGACATTTAAATTATGTCTTTCATACATCAATAACTGTCTTGGTGACATATTGACAAGATAATTGCCTTATGGAGACCAGAATGTGGTGTGTCCCTCAGCTAAGTGTTCATTTTGTGTGTTTGGTGATGAGTAAAACTCCAGTTTAATTGTAATTGTGCTAAACTTTGGATGCTGTTGAAGAGAAGTCATGCAGTTGAATCAGTTTTGTTACAGCAAGTTCACATGTCTCTGTTCATTCTTCCTCTAAAGGAACCACAGCCTTACCAACATACTACACTGACTGATCATCTACAGCCAACAGGAAATGACACAAGAAACATTTCCACTTCAATTTTCAATTCAGTTTAATTTATTTAAGTCAGAATCACAAATTTGCCTCGAAGGGCTCCACAGTCTGTAGAGCAGGGGTCTCAAACTCGCGGCCCGCGGGCCAATTGCGGCCCTCGTGACGATATTTTGTGGCCCTCACCTTGATATGAAAGTTTAATGTGAGTTTTATATGAATGGCACTTTACCGTGTTGTGTATGGATTACTTTTTTTGGTAATTTTGTGTCTTATTTTGGTAATTTTGTGTTGATCTTTTTTTGAATAATTCTGTGTCTTTTTTCTGTCATTTTGTTTCTTTTTTAAGTAATTTAGTTTTGTCTGTCATTTTGTGTCTTTTGGTCAATTTGTGTCTTTTTTGGGTCATTTTGTGTCTTTTGGGTCATTTTGTTTCTTTTTATAGTAATTTTGTGTCTTTTGGTCATTTTGTGTCTTTTTATAGTAATTTTAGGGCGCAACTTTTGACGTTTTTACTTTTCGCGATTTCTCAAAGCTGTGAGACTAGTTACGCGCCAAAGTTTTTACGGAAGAATAATCTATATATAATAATAAACATGAGCAATAATAAGAGATGCCTCGTGCTTCGGCACTCATCCTCACTGCTTGCAGTGAGGATGAGTGCCTCGCTGCTCAGCCGTGGCACTAATAAGCCCGGTGAATAGTAGTTAGTGTGCTTTTGCAAGCAAGCACACAAAATGAAATAAAAATTTAAATAACATTGAATTAGATAGATGGAACCTCCCTTTAAAAAGAGATTGCTGTAGGTGTGTGTCTAAACAATGTTGTAAAGACCTCTAACTGTTGACATCGGTCTTAGGTCACTCGTCTTTGGTAAGATTTTAATTGGAGAGCCGGCTCTGTTAACAGTAAAATATGGAAAGACCTTTTCAGTGAAAACACGTAAAATGGTTTCTATGGGTCTGTTAGTGTCAAGATCAAGGAATGAGAGCTCTCCTCTGGTCCAGTCCAGATGAACTCTGATCCTCTGAAGCTTCTTCTTCACTGGAAGAACAATTTGAATTGATGTGGAGCGGATTTCATATCTACCATCATAGAATACTATTCTCCATATTCCAGACTGTATTGGCCCTTTCCTCTTGACAGACTCTGCTGCCAAACCCACAGACCAGCATGTGCTGTCTCCAACCTCAACATCCCAGCTGTGAGTCCCAGAGTCAAAACCCTCAGAGCCCAGAACAGAGCAAACGGTATCAAACCTGTCTGGGTTTTCAGGAAGCCTCCGGTACTCTCCAAACCTCAGACTGGTCAGATCTTCAGACAGGAGGAGTGTTGGATGAGCAGTGTTTGGATCCAGAATCACAGGAGTGTAGGAGACCATGTCCTTCATCTTGTCCCAGATGTTGTAGGTCAGGTTGCCCAGGTGTTTGGCCACATCTATCAGAGCTCCTGAGAGCAGCTGTGGATCCTCCAGCAGGGGGCGCTGCTGGACTCTTTCCACTGCAGCCTTGTAGTTCTGCAGGAATGAGACGTGTTCAGCTCTCAGCGCCTCCTCTGTGGCTCTGATTGTGTATGAAAGAGCTGCTATCTTTCTGCTCAGAGCATCAATCTTCTCCTTCATCACCTGACTCTTCTGCTCCTCTTCCTCCCTCAGAGCAGAGATCCTGGCCTCCTCTTCCTCCTGTAGAAGCTGGTGAAGCTTCTTAAACTGCTCCTTAATCTGCCTCTCTGTGTGTCGGGCCTGGACCTTAATGTGTTCTGCTGTTTGATCACAGTTTCCTTTAACTTGTTGAAAGAGCTTCAGTTTCTCCTGTAAGGGCTTCAGGGATTTCTGCAGCTCCTCTCTGTGATCCTGAACAACCTCATCGATGGGTCTGAATCTGTGGTTGTTGTGGGTTTTTGAATCTCTGCAGACAAGACAAACTGGCTGCTGATGGTTCAGACAGAAGAGTTTCAGTTTCTCAGAGTGCAGACTGCAGACAGGCTCTGACTCTGCTGAAGCTCTCTGATCTGTCTCAAGTAAGAAAGTTTCACACAGGTTCTTTAATACCAGGTTTCGAGGCGGTCGACTCCTTGATGAGCACTTCTTACAAACTGGACACTCCTGCATCTGTTTCTCTCTCCACCAGTTCTGCAGACAGCTGTTGCAGAAGCTGTGGCTGCATGACAGGAGAACAGGATCTTTGAAGATCTCCTGGCAGACAGGACAGGAGAGATCCTCTCCCAAAAATGATGCCATTGTGTTTGTAAAATGCTGAAAACAAAGCAGACACACAGCACATTGCAATCAGCCAATCATGCTTTGAGTCTTTCAATTAGAAAACGAACTGTGTTTTTTTTTAGTCGTGGTAAACTCACATTTAGTGTGTGAAGTCAGCAGCAGGTTGAAGTAGAAATATTCCAGTCTTCCTTCCTGAAGCCGTCCTCTCAGTGGAAGCTGTGAGTTTGATAACCAGGTAAATCTCTCTGTCCGTCTCTCTGTCTGTGTTCTCTTTAATGGAAAATGACACACTGCATGTCCCAGGTTTGTCTCAGGTGAGTAAAGGTCTTGAACTTTATCAGATCATTTTAAGGTAATGGTTAGCTATTAACTGTAATTGACCAAAGGTCAATTGCTCCAGGTAACACTTGAAATGTACTTTGGAACGGCAACATACTTGCTCTTCATTGCCAACATCCCTTATGTTTCTACCCTCATTTAAAATCTTTGCTAGAGACTTCAAAACAAAGGCAATACAATCAAATTTTACAGTTTAGATTAATTGATGATATCAAAAAGTCTGCTACAAAAATTATTTTGGTTTGATTTAATTCAGTGACCTGTGATTAGTACTAGACAATATCACATACCAAACACATTTAGTTATATTAATATCTACTCACAAAAAAACATGATTTGATAATTTTATTACTAAGCTCTTTTAGACATTTAAATTATGTCTTTCATACATCAATAACTGTCTTGGTGACATATTGACAAGATAATTGCCTTATGGAGACCAGAATGTGGTGTGTCCCTCAGCTAAGTGCTGACCCTGTTCATTTTGTGTGTTTGGTGATGAGTAAAACTCCAGTTTAATTGTGCTAAACTTTGGATGCTGTTGAAGAGAAGTCATGCAGTTGAATCAGTTTTGTTACAGCAAGTTCACATGTCTCTGTTCATTCTTCCTCTAAAGGAACCACAGCCTTACCAACATACTACACTGACTGATCATCTACAGCCAACAGGAAATGACACAAGAAACATTTCCACTTCAATTTTCAATTCAGTTTAATTTATTTAAGTCAGAATCACAAATTTGCCTCGAAGGGCTCCACAGTCTGTAGAGCAGGGGTCTCAAACTCGCGGCCCGCGGGCCAATTGCGGCCCTCGTGTCGATATTTTGCGGCCCTCACCTTGATATGAAAGTTTAATGTGAGTTAGTTTTTCTGTCATTTTGTGTCTTTTGGTCATTTTGTGTCTTTTTTGGGTCATTTTGTGTCTTTTTTTGGGTCATTTTTGTTCTTTTTTAAGAAATTTAGTTTTTTCTGTCATTTTGTGTCTTTTTTTATAGTAGTTTTGTGTCTTTTTTTTGGTCATTTTTGTGTCTTTTTTGGGTCATTTTGTGTCTTTTGGGTCATTTTGTTTCTTTTTTAAGTAATTTAGTTTTTCTGTCATTCTGTCATTTCTCCTCCAAAGAATCGCCACCTTATCGTGGTGGAGGGGTTTGTGTGCTCCAGTGATCCTGGGAGCTGTGTTGTCGGGAGCAATAGCTCCTGGTAGGGTTTCCCATGGCAAAGTGGTCCCAGGGGAGGGGCCAGACTAAGAACGATTCAAAAGACCTCTATGAAGCGGATCACGAGAAATCTGTGTACCTCGCCCGGCACGGGTAAACCGGGGCCCCCTCCTGGAGCCAGACCCGGGAGGGGAGCACGCAGGCGAGCGTCTGGTGGCCGGGCTTTTGTCCATGGGGCCCGGCCGGGCTCAGCCCGAAGAAGCGACGTGGATCCGCCGACCTGTGGGCCCACCCCCCGCAGAGTAGGGCATAGGGGTCGGGTGCAGTGGGAGTCGGGCAGCAGGCGAAGGCGGGTACCTGGGCGTGCTGACCCCCGGCTCCAGCGGCTAGCTCTGGGGACGTAGAACGACACCTCGCTGGCGGGGAAGGAGCCCGAGCTTGTGCGGGAGGTGGAGCGGTACCAGCTAGAAATAGTTGGGCTCACCTCCACACATAGCGTGGGCTCTGGAACCAAACTCCTGGAGAGAGGCTGGACTCTCTCCTTTTCCGGAGTTGCCCAGGGTGAGAGGCGCCGGGCGGGTGTGGGGATACTCACAAGCCCCCGGCTGAGCGCCGCTGTGTTGGAGTTCTCCCCGAGGAACGAGAGGGTCGTCTCCTTGCGGCTGCAAGTCGCGAGGAGAAGGTCTCTGACTGTTGTTTGTGCCTACGCACCAAACAGCAGTTCGGTGTACCCGGCCTTCTTGGAGTCTCTGGGTGGTGTCCTGGAAGGGGTACCGCCTGGAGACTCTGTAGTTCTTCTGGGAGACTTCAACGCTCACGTGGGCAACGATGACGGTACCTGGAGGGGGGTGATTGGGAGGAACGGCCTGCCCGATCTGAACCCGAGCGGTGTTTTGTTATTGGACTTCTGTGCTAGTCATGGATTGTCCATAACAAACACCATGTTCGAACATAGAGTTGCTCATAAGTGTACCTGGTACCAGAGCACTCTAGGCCAAAGATCCATGATCGATTTCATTATCGTATCGTCAGATCTGCGGCCGCATGTTCTGGACACTCGGGTGAAGAGAGGAGCAGAGCTGTCAACTGATCACCACCTGGTGATGAGTTGGATCAGGTGGCGGGGGAGGATGCTGGACAGACCTGGCAAACCCAAACGTGTAGTGAGGGTGAACTGGGAACGTCTAGCGGAGGCCCCTGTCCGCAGGGTCTTCAACTCACACCTCTGGAAGAATTTCTCCAACATCCCGGGTGAGGCTGGGGACATGGAGTCCAAATGGGCCATGTTCAAAGCCTCAATTGTTGATGCGGCTGGTAGGAGCTGTGGCCTGAAGGCCGTCGGTGCCTGTCGTGGCGGCAACCCAAGAACCCACTGGTGGACACCAGCGGTGAGGGAGGCCGTCAAGCTGAAGAAGGAGGCCTTTTGGTCTTGGCTGGCCGAGGGGTCTCTGGAATCAGCAGACAGGTACCGTTCGGCCAGAAGGGCTGCAGCTGTCGCTGAAGCGAAAACTCGGGTATGGGAGGAATTCGGGGAGGCCATGGAGGAGGACTTTCGGTCGGCCTCAAAGAGGTTCTGGAAAACCGTCGGGCGTCTCAGGAAGGGAAAGCAGGGCTTGGCCCAAGCTGTGTTCAGCGGGGGCGGAGACCTGCTGACCCGACCTGTGGATGTCGTCGGACGGTAGAAAGAGCACTTTGAGGAACTCCTTAATCCAGCCAACACGTCCTCTGTAGAGGAGGCAGAGTCTGAAGACTCAGGGGAAGACTCACCAGTAACCCTGGCAGAGGTCGCCGAGGTAGTCAAAAAGGTGGAGGTCTGGGACAGTGCCAGTGGAGTGGCAGACTGGGGTGGTGGTTCCCATTTTCAAAAAGGGGGACCGGAGGGTGTGTTCCAATTACCGTGGAATCACACTCCTCAGCCTCCCCGGAAAAGTCTACTCCAGGGTGCTGGAAAGGAGGCTCCGGCCGATTGTCGAACCTCGGATTCAGGAGGAACAATGCGGCTTCCGTCCTGGCCGTGGAACAACGGACCAGCTCTTTACCCTTGCGAGACTTCTGGAGGGGGCATGGGAGTTTGCCCATCCAGTCTACATGTGTTTTGTGGACTTAGAGAAGGCCTACGACCGTGTCCCTCGGGGAGTCTTGTGGGGGGTACTGCGGGAATATGGGGCACCGGGCTCGTTGCTACGAGCTATCCGGTCCCTATATAACCAAAGTGAGAGCTGTGTCCGCATACTCGGCACAACGTCAAACACGTTCCCAGTGGGTGTTGGCCTCCGCCAGAGTTGCCCCTTGTCTCCGATTCTGTTTGTGGTTTTCATGGACAGGATCTCAAGGCGCAGCCGGGGAGAGGAAGGGATTCGGTTTGGTGACCTAAGAATTGCATCTCTGCTTTTTGCAGATGATGTGGTTCTTTTGGCTTCATCAAGCCGAGACCTCCAGCACTCATTGGGGCGGTTTGCAGCCGAGTGCGAAGCGGTTGGGATGAGAGTTAGCACCTCCAAGTCTGAGGCCGTGGTTCTCTGCCGGAAAACGGTGGACTGCCCCCTCTGGGTGGGGAGAGAGGTACTGCCTCAAGCGAAGGAGTTCAAGTATCTCGGGGTCTTGTTCACGAGTGAGGGTAGAACGGAGCGTGAGATGGACAGGCGGTTTGGTGCAGCGTCAGCAGTGATGCGGGCGTTGTACCGGACCGTCGTGGTGAAGAAGGAGCTGAGCCGGAAGGCAAAGCTCTCGATTTACCGGTCCATCTACGTTCCAACCCTCACCTATGGTCACGAACTTTGGGTAGTGACCGAAATAGCAAGATCGCGGATACAAGCGGCTGAAATGAGCTTCCTCCGTAGGGTGGCTGGGCTCAGCCTTAGAGATAGGGGGAGGAGCTCAGACATCCGGAGGGAGCTCGGAGTAGAGTCGCTGCTCCTTCGCGTCGAAAGGAGTCAGCTGAGGTGGTTTGGGCATCTGGTAAGGATGCCTCCCGGGCGCCTCCCGTTAGAGGAGTTCCAGGTCCAACTGGTAGGAGGCCCCGGGGAAGACCCAGAACACGGTGGAGGGATTATATCTCTCTCCTGGCCTGGGAACGCCTCGGGGTCCCCCAGGAGGAGCTGGACGTTGTGGCTGGGAGAGGGACGTCTGGAATGCCCTGCTTAGCCTGCTGCCCCCGCGACCAGGCCCCAGATAAGCGGAAGAAAATGGATGGATGGATGGATGGATGGATGGATGGATGTCATTTTGTGTCTTTTGGTCATTTTGTGTCTTTTTTGGGTCATTTTGTGTCTTTTTTTGGGTCATTTTGTTTCTTTTTTAAGTAATTTAGTTTTTTCTGTCATTTTGTGTCTTTTTTGGGTCATTTTGTGTCTTTTTTTGGGTCATTTTGTTTCTTTTTTAAGTAATTTAGTTTTTTCTGTCATTTTGTGTCTTTTTTTAGTAGTTTTGTGTCTTTTTTTGTCATTTTTGTGTCTTTTTTGGGTCATTTTGTGTCTTTTGGGTCATTTTGTTTCTTTTTTAAGTAATTTAGTTTTTCTGTCATTTTGTGTCTTTTGGTCATTTTTGTGTCTTTTTTGTGTCTTTTGGGTCATTTTGTTTCTTTTTTAAGTAATTTAGTTTCTCTGTCATTTTGTGTCTTTTGGTCATTTTGTGTCTTTTTATAGTAATTTTGTGTCTTTTGGTCATTTTGTGTCTTTTTATAGTAATTTTGTGTCTTTTTTTGGTCATTTTGTGTCTTTTTAATAATTTGGTGTCTTTTTTGGTAATTCTGTGTATTTTTGGGTTATTTTGTTTCTTTTTTTAGTAATTTTGTGTCTTTTTTTTAGTAATTTTGTGTCTTTTTATAGTAATTTTGTGTCTTTTTTTGGTCATTTTGTGTCTTTTTATAGTAATTTTGTGTCTTTTTTTGGTAATTCTGTGTTTTTTTTTTGTCATTTTGTGTCTTTTTTTTGTCATTTTGTGTCTTTTTGGGGTCATTTTGATACTGCCTCCGGCGGCCCCCAGGTAATTTGAGTTTGAGACCCCTGCTGTAGAGTCTACAACACCCTCTGTCCTCTGACCCTCAGCAGACAAAGAAAAACTCTTGCAAAAGACAAACCTGTAACAGAAAAAAAAAGATGTGCAAAATATGTCTTTGTACAGAACAGATCAACATAATAAAATACAGTAGATGGAATGTGAGAGGGAGGGAGGATAGAGAAGAGGGAGATGAACATTGACAACAATAATAGCAGTAACCATATAAAGATGTCTGTGACTCATGACAGTAGTTGTGGTTCTGGTAAATATTATCCATTAACAGCTGTAGTAACAGTAAAAGAAGCAGCAATAATAGAAGGCATATGACTAATGGTAATATTTAAAGTAGCAGTTAATATAAAATGACAGCAGAAGTGTCAGTAGCAGTTGCAATTATAATACGAAATTTGACTAATACTGATGAGATAATAGTAGTGGGTGTCTGTTCCTAACCGCGGTCTGATCCTTCTGTCTTCAATCTTACAGGGACGGCTGTAAGCTCAAGGACCTCCTTCTTGATCTGGTCTTGCAAAGTAGACACTCCTGTATTTATATCTATCAATGTTACAAAAGTCTTTACAGAAGCTACATGACAGAATATAGACCCCTTATCAGAACACATCAACACAAGTCGGCTTAAATACTTGAGAAAACTTTAATCACAGGAAGAGTTATAGTCTGTTTGAACATGTCGTGTTGTGCAGTGGAAGACTAATAAAAGTCTTCCTTTTTTATACATATACATTACAGTATTATTTTATACATTTAAATATACGTTATGCTTTTCTATCCCAGAGTGACAAGTTTTTACATTATCAAGACAGCATTTCAACAGTAAAATATAGTAAAAGTACTGTGAGTGAGTAGTGTTTTTTTGCTTGCATATTTTTTTTTGCAAACAGATTTTTGTCTGTCCGTTTTTTTTCTTTTTCTTTTTTGCAACCAGCATGTCGACACATTGTCAAAATAATACTTGGTCTATTGGATACTTCAGATTGGATGATTTGATGGTATATTCTGCAATGGTCGCCTTTTTTTTTTCTTTCTTTTTTTAGTCATGGCAGCCTTGATACAGATACCAATATCACAGTATCACAATTTTTTGTTGTTGGTCAATGTCAGTTCTCCTGATTTGAGACAATACAATAAACAATATAACAATAACAATAAAATACCCAAAACAATTAAAATTACAATAAAGTTCAATTAGATAGATGAAACATCCCCAAAGAAAAAAAGATTGCTGTATGTTTACAGTAAACAATATTATAAGAGCAATGAAATAAAAATTTAAATAACATTGAATTAGATAGATGGAACCTCCCTTTAAAAAGAGATTGCTGTAGGTGTGTGTCTAAACAATGTCGTAAAGACCTCTAACTGTTGCCATCGGTCTTAGGTCACCCGTCTCTGGTAAGATTTTAATTGGAGAGCCGTCTCTGTTAACAGTAAAATATGGAAAGACCTTTTCAGTGAAAACACGTATAAAGGTTTCTATGGGTCTGTTAGTGTCAAGATCAAGGAATGAGAGCATTCCTCTGGTCCAGTCCAGATGAACTCTGATCCTCTGAAGCTTCTTCTTCACTGGAAGAACACTTGGTTGAATTGATGTGGAGCGGACTTCATATCTACCATCATAGAATCCTATTCTCCATATTCCAGACTGTATTGGCCCTTTCCTCTTGACAGACTCTGCTGCCAAACCCACAGACCAGTGTGTGCTGTCTCCAACCTCAACGTCCCAGCTGTGAGTCCCAGAGTCAAAACCCTCAGAGCCCAGAACAACACAAAAGGTATCAAACCTGTCTGGGTTTTCAGGAAGCCTCCGGTACTCTCCAAACCTCACACTGGTCAGATCTTCAGACAGGACGAGTGTTGGATGAGCAGTGTTTGGATCCAGAACCACAGGAGTGTAGGAGACCATCTCCTTCATCTTGTCCCAGATGTTGTAGGCCAGGTTGCCCAGGTGTTTGGCCACATCTATCAGAGCTCCTGAGAGCAGCTGTGGATCCTCCAGCAGGGGGCGCTGCTGGACTCTTTCCACTGCAGCCTTGTAGTTCTGCAGGAATGAGACGTGTTCAGCTCTCAGCTCCTCCTCTGTGGCTCTGATTGTGTCTGAAAGAGCTGCTATCTCTCTGCTCAGAGCATCAATCTTCTCCTCCATCACCTGACTCTTCTGCTCCTCTTCCTCCCTCAGAGCAGAGATCCTGGCCTCCTCTTCCTCTTCTAGAAACTGGTGAAGCTTCTTAAACTGCTCCTTAATCTGCCTCTCTGTGTGTCGGGCCTGGACCTTAATGTGTTCTGCTGTTTGATCACAGTTTCCTTTAACTTGTTCAAAGAGCTTCAGTTTCTCCTGTAAGGGCTTCAGGGATTTCTGCAGCTCCTCTTTATAATCCTTTGCAGCTTCATCGATGGGTTTGAATCTGTGTCCTTTGTGTGTTTCTGAATACAGACAGACGAGACACAATGGCTGCTGATGGTCCAGACAGAAGAGTTTGAATTTATCTGAGTGCAGACTGCAGACAGGCTCTGACTCTGCTGAGGCTCTCTGATCTGTCTCAAGTAAGAAAGTTTCACACAGGTTCTTTAATACCAGGTTTCGAGGCAGTCGACTCCTTGATGAGCACTTCTTACAAACTGGACACTCCTGCATCTGTTTCTCTCTCCACCATCTCTGAACACAGTCTTTACAGAAGCTGTGGCTGCATGACAGGACAACAGGATCATTGAAGATTTCCTGGCAGACAGGACAAGAGAGATCCTTCTCTGATATGGAAGCCATAGTGTATGTAAAATCCTGAAAACAAACCGGGCAGAAGACTCGAACAGGAAGAAAATCCGCTGTGGTAACCTCCCTCTTTGGAACGGTCTTTTATAGTAACTTTTCCTTTAATCCGCGTTCTTCCTTAAACTTGCATTGGTGTAGCAGAGTTTAGTCTGCATCCTTTCGTCTGTTTGTCTCCTCTTAGAGTCAGAGGAACACTTTTATTACCTGTAAGATGAGTCAGCACACACGCTGCCACACGTTTTCCCGTCAATTGTTGCAACACACCTAAGCTGAGTTTCACTTTCATGATATGATACAGAATTTCACAATGAAATGCAGTTGTAGCCGCCAACGCAACACACACTAATTAAAAAAACAAGATCAAATGTTTAAATTAAAATATAATAAAAACAATAAAATAGACCCAAGTTTATACAAGTAGCACTAGAGTAAGAAACCAACTTTATTTATCTATTTTTTATGACTTTTTTTTGTCATTTTGAACAAGATATTATACTATGACTCTTTTAAATATGATTTTGAACAACATATTTTACTATTTTTTTCTTTGTTTTGTTGTATCCTATCGTCTGTGTGTCCTTAGTGTAAGAGGAACAGTTTTGTTTTCCTGTACTCAGACACGCTGCCACACCTTTTCCCGTGAAATGCTGAGTCGTCACGGCAACAAACCAAAGCTCAGTTTCATTGACGTTATGTAATACAGAATTGCACAATTAAATGTAGTTTAATTAATTAAAAAACAAAAGAACATAAAATGTTTCAATTAAAATATGATTAAAAAAAACAACAAAATAGGCCTAAGTATATCCAGGCAGCGCTAGAGTAAGAAGTTCACTTTATTTGTGTATTTTTTCATTCCTTTTCTTTTTTTTAGCAGAAATTGACATAGAATTGACTTTTTTTTTGAGTGGGTGATTTTTGGACATCCCATAAAACGGTGTTCTTTAGCTATTTTTTTTTTTAACAAACTATATTACCACATATACAACACAGTATAATTGGGCCATTTCTACCATTTTTGGGCCTTTTTGTAAATTTCTTTACAAAAACCAGCATACTATGGTATGACTTTTAAATGATTTTTGGATGACTGATGAGGGGGGTGATTGGGAGGAACGGCCTGCCCGATCTAAACCCGAGTGGTGTTCTGTTATTGGACTTCTGCGCTAGTCACGGATTGTCCATAACGAACACCATGTTAGAACATAGAGTTGTTCATAGGTGTACCTGGTACCAGAGCACTCTAGGCCAAAGATCGATGATCGATTTTATTATCGTATCGTCTGATCTGCGGCCGCATGTTTTGGACATTCGGGTGAAGAGAGGAGCAGAGCTGTCAACTGATCACCACCTGGTGGTGAGTTGGATCAGGTGGCGGGGGAGGATGCTAGACAGACCTGGCAAACCCAAACGCGTAGTGAGGGTGAACTGGGAACGTCTGGCAGAGGCCCCTGTCTGCAGGGTCTTCAACTCACGCCTCCGGAAGAATTTCTCCAACATCCCGGGTGAGGCTGGGGACATGGAGTCCGAATGGGCCATGTTCAAAGCCTCAATTGTTGACGCGGCTGGTAGGAGCTGTGGCCTGAAGGCCGTCGGTTCCTGTCGTGGCGGCAACCCAAGAACCCGCTGGTGGACACCAGCGGTGAGGGAGGCCGTCAAGCTGAAGAAGGAGGCCTTTCGGTCTTGGCTGGCCGAGGGGTCTCTGGAATGAGCAGACAGGTACCGTTCGGCCAGAAGGGCTACAGCTGCGACAGTCGCTGAAGCAAAAACTCGGGTATGGGAGGAATTCGGGGAGGCCATGGAGGAGGACTTTCGGTCGGCCTCAAAGAGGTTCTGGAAAACCGTCAGGCGACTCAGGAAGGGAAAGCAGGGCTTGGCCCAAGCTGTGTTCAGCGGGGGAGGAGACCTGCTGACCCGACCTGGGGATGTCCTTAGACGGTGGAAAGAACACTTTGAGGAACTCCTTAATCCAGCCAAAACGTCCTCCGTAGAGGAGGCAGAGTCTGAAGACTCAGGGGAAGACTCATCAATATCCCTGGCGGAGGTCGCCGAGGTAGTTAAAAAGCTGCCCGGCGGCAAGGCGCCAGGGTTGGATGAGATTCGCCCTGAGATGCTGAAGGCTCTGGACACTGTTGGGCTGTCATGGTTGACACGCCTCTTCAGTGTCGCGTGGAGGTCTGGGACAGTGCCAGTGGAGTGGCAGACCGGGGTGGTGGTTCCCATTTTCAAAAAGGGGGACCGGAGGGTGTGTTCCAATTACCGTGGAATTACACTTCTCAGCCTCCCCGGGAAAGTCTACTCCAGGGTGCTGGAAAGGAGGCTCCGGCCGATTGTCGAACCGCAGATTCAGGAGGAACAATGCGGCTTCCGTCCTGGCCGTGGAACAACGGACCAGCTCTTTACCCTTGCGAGGCTTCTGGAGGGGGCATGGGAGTTTGCCCGTCCAGTCTACATGTGTTTTGTGGATTTGGAGAAGGCTTATGACCGTGTCCCTCAGGGAGTCTTGTGGGGGGTACTGCGGGAATATGGGGCACCGGGCTCGTTGCTACGATATATAACCATATAACCAAAGTGAGAGCAGTGTCCGCATACTCGGCACAACGTCAAACACGTTCCCGGTGGGTGTTGCCCCTTGTCTCCGATTCTGTTCGTGGTCTTCATGGACAGGATCTCAAGGCGCAGCCGGGGGGAGGAAGGGATCCGGTTTGGTGACCTCAGAATTGCATCTCTGCTTTTTGCAGATGATGTGGTTCTTTTGGCTTCATCAAGCCGGGACCTCCAGCACTCACTGGGGCGGTTTGCAGCCGAGTGCGAAGCGGTTGGGATGAGAGTCAGCACCTCCAAGTCTGAGGCCATGGTTCTCTGCCGGAAAACGGTGGACTGCCCCCTCTGGGCGGGGAGAGAGGTACTGCCTCAAGCGAAGGAGTTCAAGTATCTCGGGGTCTTGTTAATGAGTGAGGGTAGAATGGAGCGTGAGATGGACAGGCGGTTTGGTGCAGCGTCAGCAGTGATGCGGGCGTTGTACCGGACCGTCGTGGTGAAGAAGGAGCTGAGCCTGAAGGCAAAGCTCTCTATTTACCGCTCCATCTACGTTCCAACCCTCACCTATGGTCATGAGCTTTGGGTAGTGACCGAAAGAATGAGATCGCGGATACAAGCGGCTGAAATGAGCTTCCTCCGTAGGGTGGCTGGGCTCAGCCTTAGAGATAGGGTGAGGAGCTCAGACATCCGGAGGGAGCTCGGAGTAGAGCTGCTGCTCCTTCGCGTCGAAAGGAGCCAGCTGAGGTGGTTTGGGCATCTGGTAAGGATCCTCCCGGGCGCCTCCCGTTAGAGGTGTTCCGGGCACGTCCAACTGGTAGGAGGCCCCGGGGAAGACCCAGAACACGGTGGAGGGATTATATCTCTCTCCTGGCCTGGGAACGCCTCGGGGTCCCCCAGGAGGAGCTGGACGTTGTGGCTGGGGAGAGGGGCGCCTGGAATGCCCTGCTTAGCCTGCTGCCCCCGCGACCCGGCCCCGGATAAGCGGACGAGAATGGATGGATGGATACAACACTTGGCTTTTATTTGGTTTTCATCATTTAAGATCTTTATTTAATCCCAATTTGGAACGGCATACTATACTATGACTTTTTTCAGTTTTTTCCATAATATGGTGTCCTTTAGCTAGACACAAAATGACCAAAAAAAGACATGTTTTTTTTTTTTTGCTGTTGTTGGACAAACTATACTACCACGTTTATCAACTGGGCCATTTCTTGCATTTTTGGGCCTTTTAACATTTGACATTGGTGTAGCAGAGTTTAGTCTGCATCCTTTCGTCTGTTTGTCTCCTCTTAGAGTCAGAGGAACACTTTTATTACCTGTAAGATGAGTCAGCACACACGCTGCCACACGTTTTCCCGTCAATTGTTGCAACACACCTGATCTGAGTCTCACTTTCATAATATGATACAGAATTTCACAATGAAATGCAGTTGTAGCCCCCAACGCAACACACACATAGAAAAAAATCATTTTGGAAGTCAGCTCTGTCTCCACTGTGTTAAAGTGTTCATGTGTTAATGTGTTTTAGTCTTTTTGGTCACTTAATGTAATTTTTTTTGGGTCATTTTGTGTGTTTTTTGGTCGTTTTGTGTCTTTTTTTTATCATTTTGTGGTCAATTTGTGACTTTTTTGGTAATTCTGTGTCTTTTTTTTAGTCATTTTGTGTCTTTTTTGGTAATCTTGTGTCTTTTTGATCATTTTGTGTTCAATTTGTGTCTTTTTTGGTAATTTTTTTTTTTCCTTTTTTAGGTAATTTTGTTTCTTTTTTGGGTGATCTGAACTGTGTATGTGAGATTCTGTTCAGTGAGACAACATGCATGTTAAATTGGGGGTCGCGACTCAAAAAGGTTGACTGGTTTAGAGTATGAGATCACCATTAGAAGTTAACAACGAGCAAAATGATGCCCATTTCCAGTCCTCAGCAAATTAATTAGACTAGTCACTATGCTTATTAATTAATTTCCCAGCGTGCAGCTCTTAGCAACCGTGTGTTACAGATATGAGAAGAGTTGTCACTAAGGAGTTAAAACACCTTCTACTAGCAGACAAACATTCATCAGCTGATCAGTCTCAGTTGCACAAACTTCTTTCTCTTCTTTCACAGATGAATTGTCAGCTCTGTGTTGTTTAGAGGTGATTCAGTCCTCTAATGTTACCATGACTCATCATCATCATCATCATCATCATTGCACAAATGTTTTTTTCTATTGAAAGAATACACATATATTCTCTCTCATCTGTTTTAAAGACCTCTATAATTAGTCTCCATGGTGTTTCTGTAGTGAAGGAGGGAAAGCTCTTGAGGCAATGTTGATCTCAACGGGCAGTTGGCAACACATTAATGTTTCCCAAAAAGAGAAAACATATGTTGAAATGATCTATTAATCAATGATTAGGGAAGAAAACTGTTTTTTACTTTTCTCTCTCTCTCTCTCTCATTATGATCCTGTCATGAACCACTGGCCTAATCTAGCTAACTGTAGATATAAAGTATTTAAAACTAGCTCCTCACCTTCAGGAGCAACAGGAAAATGCTGCCAACACATTGATGCATCAGTATTAATAAACATAGTGATGTCATCAGACTGTTAAAATAATCGCCTAAGTCATTTTTTGTCAAAATTGGGTTTTTTTTTGCCTAAATCATCTCCTCATAGCCACCTATGGTAAAATCTCCACCATCCTCAGCTGATCAGATCATGTGACTTTACCCCTTTAACATAATGGCCTATGTCAAGTGTGTGACTTAAGCAGATTTATTATGTCTAAGTCAAGATAAAATGTGACTTAGGCAATTTTTTGAACATGCCTTTGTGACTTAAGCAAGATATGGTAACACTTTATTTTGAAGGTGTCTACATAAGAGTGACATGAGCGTGTCATAAACATGACATGGGATGTGTCATGAACATTAATGACACTTGGAAGTAACATTAATGCTCATGATACTTGTCATGTCATGTTTCTGACAGGCTTGTGTCACTCTTATGTAGACACCTTCAAAATAAAGTGTTACCATATCTTGCTTAAGTCACAAAGGTTCAAAAAGTCATTTATTTCTCTTAAGTTACATAATTTACACACAGTGTTATTACTATAACAATAGCCATCCTTTGTTACATCCTTTTTGAGTGAAATGATCAATAAATGTCATATGTTACACTTTTGGTGAAGTTTTTTGTGTTTCCTGCAAAACTTGAAAAAATGAGTTAGTGATTATTTAAACAGGGTGACGAAATGTCAGTCACATGGGAAATTTGACTGCATAATGAATACTTTTACCTTTGATACTTGAGTACATTTAGCTGATAATACTTCTGTACAAGACTGTATTTTTACTTGGCTTAATGAA
Source organism: Centropristis striata (assembly GCF_030273125.1). Lineage (NCBI taxonomy): Eukaryota > Metazoa > Chordata > Actinopteri > Perciformes > Serranidae > Centropristis > Centropristis striata. The sequence continues at coordinate 764,765 of NC_081519.1, read as the reverse complement.
GTTGGGCAATAAAAATATTAGACAGACTGTTTTTGTGCGCAAATTTTAAACATTTTAGATCAGGATGGGAATTAAGAACTGGTTACAACAGTAAGGGAACCGGTAAAGGATTGGGCAGATAAACAGAATCGATAATGACAATTTTTTTATTTTAATTTGATCTTATTAATTAATATCCTTAGTTTGAGAAACCCAAAGACTGTATCTCAGAAACAAGTAGAAGTTTCCATGCACTCAAAAGAAGCGAACTGGGTGTCTGCTACCTTCTCCTCAGTCTAACATGTAGCTTCTACTAAATAAAATGTTTTGTGCTTGAACAGTTTTAAAACATGTAGTTTTAGCATAAAATGCAACACTTTAAAATTCACTAGAATACTTTATGTTAAAACAACCTAATTAAATTGCTGAATATAATACTTTGTTTACAAATTATTTATTTCCTGAATAATTACTATTATGTTCATTTTCATATGATAAAGGTAATCTTTTAGGCTAAACCACTTCAACCTAACTTTGTTTTGTTGGCTCAGCACAATTAATTCATGTACTTCACTATTTTAAAAAGTAGTTGTAACTACCCTATTAAATAAAGTAACTTTTAATAATGTCATACACGTTTAAATGGCCCAAGAAAATTATGTTAGTATGTTACAATTACCCTTATAAATCTAGTTGGACTGACCCTGGTAATTAATAACAGTAACACAAATACATCATGTTGACCCGACATATTTATGTTTTGTTCACTTAACAAAACTGTTTCTCGCTAAATTAAAGCATTTTATTTAGGTGGAAATTATTTATTATTTATTTAGTTCTGGGAACAAGTTTTTTTTTTGAGAGTGAAGGAGAAAACAGTTTGGTTGTAAAGCTGCTTCAGCTGTAGTCTGCTGTGGTCTGATGGTCCCTCTAGTGGTGCAGAGGGGAACTGCAGCTGGTGCAACACGGGTGCAACACACCTGACACACACACACACACACACACACACACACACACACACACACACACACACACATTTGTGCAGAGTCACTGTCATGTGGGCTTTGAGTCAACAGCTGCCACAGTGAGAGTTTATCTTCAATATCTGGGTCAGTCTGACTCACTGCTGTGACCACTCAGTGTGTGTGTGTGTGTGTGTGTGTGTGTGTGTGTATCAATGACGAGGCATCTTAGATGTGACCGCCTCACCTGTCTCTCTTTCTCTTTTTCTGTTAAAAGGGAATCTGACTCAAGAGGTCTGATCTCAACATAATAACATCTGATTTACTGGATGGAGGTGTGTGTGTGTGTGTGTGTGTGTGTGTGTGTGTGTGTGTGTGTGTGTGTGTGTGTGTGTGTCTCACCTTCCACCTGTTGCCTATAAGCATCAGATGACTCACACACATTGACGCAGCAGGTGAGGAAAAGAAAAGAGAGAAAGGAGAGACTGAGAGGAATAAACCCAGTGATTGTTGTTGAGGAGATCAAAGGGAGAATAGAGACGATGAGTCACTGCTTCAGTCTCACCAGCTGTTGTTGTTGTTGTTGTTGTTGTTGCCATAAGTTATGTTCAACTTTGACCTAAATCCTGGAAAAACAACATTAAGTTGTCCTGTCTACTTAAACTTTATCTGTTACAATTATTGTTACTGTTCTTATTAATATTACTACTCTGAATGTCCATTTACACCAAAAATACAAAAAAGAAAAATGTCAAAATCATGAGTTTTGTCGCCATTCTTTAAAAAAATATACATTCATGCTGAATGTCTTTCTTCAGGTGATGTTCCCCAGTAATATTTACAGTCCTTATACTTTTTTTTATCAGCTCAGTGTGATATTTGACTCTCAGTCAGAACGTTTTTGCCAATCTGATACATGGAAACAAGACTATTTGGGAACCTACACTACTGGTCAAAAGTTTTAGAACACACCAACTTTTCCAGAATTTAATTGAAAATGATGCAGTTTAATGTCTCAGTCTACTCTGAAATGAATGCACATATGCAACATTTAAAATTCTTTATTGAGCATGATAGTGTTTTGAAAGTAAAAAAAAGATTCAAAATCACATTTTATGTTGGACTAAAGGACAAAAAAAAGACACAAAATGACCAAAAAAAGACACAAAATGACAAAAAAAGACACAAAATGACCAAAAAAAGACACAAAATGACAAAAAATACACCAAAAGACACAAAATGACTAAAAAAAGACACAAAATTACCAAAAAAAGACACAAAATGACAAAAAAAAGACACCAAAAGACACAAAATGACTAAAAAAAGACACAAAATTACCAAAAAAAGACACAAAATGACAAAAAAAAGACACCAAAAAACACAAAATGACTAAAAAAAGACACAAAATGACCAAAAAAAGACACAAAATGACTTACAAAGACATGAAAAGAATTCAAAAATGGACAAAATAGCCCAAGACTCCATAGAGTTAAGTTGTTAACCCATTTCTTGTTCCCTGAAAAAGGCCTACTTGTATAATTCTGAAATGTACATTATTTTCCAGTTTTGGTTAAGCTTACCTTTTTTTATTTACCTCTGGCAGTTCACCACTTACCTTTGGACCCTTTCAAGCTGTTCATTTGACTTGAACTGCTTGAATTTCAATAAAAAACTGGAAAAATTGGGGTGTTCTAAAACTTTTGACCGGTAGTGTATATGACGGCATAAAAAACAAACTGCATCTTGGTAGTTTGTGTTAAAGTACCAAGTAGTAAATATTTAATTCTCCATCTAGTGTATTCTCAGTCTGTACTTCCTGTCCTGCTGCTGTAAAACTCACTGGAGCCTCCAATGTGTTAATCCACTGCTGAAAAGAGTTCCCAACATATTATTATATTATATTATATTATATTATATTATATTATATTATGTTATATTATATTATATTATATTATATTATATTATATTATATTATGTTATATTATATTATATTATATTATATTATGTTATATTATATTATATTATATTATATTATATTATATTATATTATATGCACCATTTACATGTTTCATTAGAACTACAACCACCAGTTTGGTTTACGTTACTGAGCTTTCCTTTCTTTTAAATGAACATATGTATTTGTTATTTTGACAGATGGACCAAAGACATTTTGTATAAGTCGCCTGAGGTCGTAACAAAAGGAAGCTAAAGGTTATAACACAGTACACAGGGAGTTGTGATGGAGGTTGTGATGCTTTTAGATCTCTGGGCAGATTCACTAAACATTAACAAAATAAATGCTTCTTAAGTGCCACCTTTTTTTTTCTTAATTTTGTTCTTAAGACAAAATTGAGGAAGATTTGGTATTTATGAAGAAATTTCTATCTTTTCTTTCGTTTTTTCTTTTCTAAGATATCGTTTTTTCTTACGTTTTTTTCCTAAAATAAAACTTGAGAACAAATGAGATTATTGAAAACAAAGTTCTTAGATTTCTTCTCATATTTTAAGAGAAGCCCTCAGCAGTCTGAAAACAGATACAGTGAAAAGGAAAGTCATGATTTGTATTTACTTGAACACATTTGTACGACATTTATTTGATTTCTTTAATATTTACTTCAGCCCTAGACTAATTGCTTTAGGACAACAGGTGAAATTAAGCAACTGTGCTGACCCCGGCATATTTATACTGATGCTTTTGCTGATATATTCATTAATGTGCATTGTCCTGATCAAATAAAGAAATAATTTGTTAACAAATGTACATTTTTTGGCAGTTGACGTATAATTAAAATGTGCTTTCAGTCTGAGTGACATGTGACACTATTCCTAGATTTCACTACAATGTTCTCTTAGTGAATCAGAGGCAGTTGTTGTATTTGATACTACTTAATTAATCACTATGAACATATTATTAAGTAGGCCAAGTTACTGAAACTATGTCCTTACTGTTATTACTTTTAGATGCTAGGGAGTAAAATCCACCAGCAGATCACGTCTTCATTAGACAATAACTAACTAGGCCTGCAGTTGTTTTTCTGGCGAATGATAATTTATAAATCTAAGAACGTCCTGAGTGAGAAAACTAAAGTTCCTAAAACGTGACAATTCTTAAGAAAAAATGGTGAGTAGCATTTAAGAACATTCTTAGGAACATCTTTTTTTTTTTCTTAAGAATTTTCTAGATAAGAGTTTTATCTTTTATAACACTTTAGTGAATCTGGCCCCTGGTATTTTGTTTGATAAAATATAAAAGAAGGCAGCAGAAATGTAAAAAGTGTTGATTTCCAGTGAATAGCCACAGACTCACAAAGTCTCAGATAAAAAGATTTGTTCTGTTTCTATCTGAGGGTCAAAGAGTTCATCTGCCTGAGTCTGATTCCTTTCAGCAGCATCTGTGATTCAGATGTGAAATAACTCACAGAGATGATCCTGAGGTGACAACACATGATTACAGGGAACACACACACACACACACACACACACACACACACACACACACACACACACACACATGTACTTCTATCTTTGTGAGGACCCTCATTGTAACAGTGATTTCCCTATCAAGGTTATAGTAGTTTTGGATTTTTATTAGTTTTAGTTTCAATTTCGTTGTGAATTTTTGTTTTCAAATTCAGGTAGTTTTAATGAGTTTTTAGAGTGAGTTTGCTAGTTTTAGTTGCTTTAGTTTTTATTAGTTGTAGTTTTTTGTAATGGGGTATTTGTTGGGTGGGAGATTAAAAGAGGTCACAGTAAATTTTTCCTTTATTTCCTTTGTCTGATCCATCTTCATTATGTATGAAAAAAGTTGACAAAGATGAAAACGAAGGACATTTTCACTATAATTTTAGTTAGTTTTGTAACCACACAATACAGTTTCAGTTAATTATCATGATCATGTAACCTTTAACCCTTAAAACAAAGTCTGAAATCTAAAAAAAGCCTTTAAAGAAGTGAGGACCGGCCGAAATGTCCTCACTCTGTTGGTTAAAAACGTGTTCTGGTCCTCACTATGTAGGAAGAACAAGAACACACACACAGAGAGGTTGAGTGCGTTCACAAATCCCCCTTAGAGAGTGAGGTGTTTGTGTTTGTGTGTGTGTGTGTTTGTGCCCCACCCTGGCCTCAGTTACCCCCGAGGATGCTGGGTAATGAGTGAGGCTGTGACCTCAGACTGAGTCAGAGCTGCTGTGGTTCAACACTTCTGTCCTGGCCGTTTATTTTGGGAGCGTTGTGGGCGGAGCTTTGAATTTAATACAGGCTGATATTACAAACAGCCTCAGGGAGTCACAGCGTCTGAACTCAGACCAGAGAGAAGGAGAAACATCTGGAGCGCCTCCTGGTGGCCAGCAGTGTTATAGAACCTGCCTCATGTTAGTCAATGAGCAACACTGAAAAACTTAAAGCATCAAAGTAGAAAACATTTAGGTCATGGATCTCAAGCTGGCGGGCCAATTGTGGCCCTCGTGATGATATTTTGTGGCCCCCACCTTGATATGAAAGTTTAATGTGAGTTTTATATGAATGGCACTTTACCGTGTTGTGTGTGGAAGGTCCCTTTGTTTACCTTTTTTTGGTAATTTTGTGTCTTTTTTAGTAATTTTTGGGTCATTTTGTGTCTTTTTTAAATAGTTTTGTGTCTTTTTGGTCATTTTGTTTCTTTTTTTTTAAGTAATTTAGTTTTTTTATGTCATTTTGTGTCTTTTTTGGGTCATTTTGTGTCTTTAAAAAAAATAATTTTGTGTCTTTTTTGGTATTTTTGTGTCTTTTTTTGGTCATTTTGTTTCTTTTTTAAGTAATTTAGTTTTTTTCTGTCATTTTGTGTCTTATTTGTGTCATTTTTTAATATTTGTGTGTCTGTTTTGGTAATTCTGTGTATTTTTTGGTCATTTTTTAAAGTAATTTTGTGTCTTTTTTTGGTTATTTTGATACTGCCTCCAGCGGCCCCCAGGTAATCTGAGTTTGAGACCCTTGTTTTAGGTTGTTCTTATCACACTGATGTGTTTGTTCAAGGCCATTTTACATTTTTTTCGCCGCATTTTATCATCAAAACACTTAATAAATGAATCAAAAAAATACTTGCAAAATTGATTTGTTATGAAAATAATCAGCTTATTTTTGTTATCATTATATTTGTCCAAACAAATGTACCTTTACATAAAAATGAACAAGAAATTGAAGAAAACAAGGGTGGTCTAATAATTTTGTACATGACTGTAGGTCAAAAGATTGTTTCGGTATTTTTAGGTCGTTTTAACACACTGATTTGTTTGTTGAAGGCCATTTCTCTTTTTTTTCTCAGCATTTTATCATCAAAACAATTAATAAATGAATCAAAAAAATACTTGCAGACTGATTTGTTATGATAATAATAGTTATTTGCAGCCCTAGTTGTCTTTTTTCAGACATTGTTCACTCTGACCACCCACTAAGAATTATATCAATTTGATCTTTTATTTAAAATTACAAACATATTCTAAAGTTTTAGGTACAGCTGCAGTATAGTCAAACATTAACCCCTTAAGTTCAACACTTATTAATGTTTTGAATCCTTTTTCCCAAAGAAAAGACATTAAGTGAAATATAAAAGCTGCTCCAGCTTGGTGGTGACAGTAAATACACGACACAAAAACAAAACGGCAGCACCAGAATCGATGAATCAATTATTATTATTATTATTGATCCCACAGCGAACGTCAAAAGAAGAAGAACAAAACATTTACATTCTGTTGGTTCCTGTCGTCCGTTGAGTCCTTCGTTCTGTCGACAGGTTTCAGATCCTCAAACATCAGGAAGTTCTCTGGTTTCCTCCGTTAAAGCTTTTCTACAAAAATATGACGACCGACGTGTCACATCTGATCACATCGTCTGATCAATAAATCAACAAAAATACAATCAGGATATGTATACATACATTTTTATATATAGATTTAGATCTCTCCCAGGAATAGAAGCACTAATATATACACACACACTCAACTGGTGGGCTTATTGGGTCCAATCAATCAATCAATCAATCAATTGAATACCAGAAGCTCTTCGACCAATAAGAAGGCAGCTTTTCTGTCTCATCAGCAACATCAACGCTTGAATCAGCAGCAGGAAGTCTCTAACTGAGCATAAAGTTTCGCTGCGAGCTGATTGGAGGCCGGACTACATTACCCAGAATGCAGCTGGTCTCTGCAGGGCCGTAACCATAGAAACACTGAGGTCCTGATCCTAAATTCTCCCTGCAGAACTCCTGAATAAATGAGCCGCCAACCAAACTCAATTTTGTGGCTATTTCAGAAAATTGCAATGTTTTATTTCCTCAATTATTGTTGCATTATGTTTTTTGTAAATGTAGTTTTCACATTATAATCTTCTCTACACTTCAGAATTACCTTCTTAAATTACTTTAAATTAAACTTTAGATTCCCACATAAAATGGCAGATTTTGGTCTAAAAACATATCAGGAATGGAATATATCAGTTAAATGTTGAGCTGCATCCATCAGTAGATTCAGTGATTCTAGCTCTCATATGCAAATATTTATTCAGTTTTATTTAGTCTTTTATAACTGTAAACTAAATATCTTTGGATTTTGAGCACAAAAAATGAAGCATCTGAGGTCAATATGGCCCAAATCTTCTATCCTGATATTAATAATTTATATCTCGATAACGTTATGTATCACGATAGAGCATGTCTGTATGAAATAATAACATGTTAAAGCCTTTTTCTGTATAATTTTTACGTGGTGTTAGCATGCAGCAGCTCTGTGGTTCCAGCCCTCATCTATCTTTGGCTCTGGAAAATTAGAACAAGTTTCTATTTCCTGATATTTTATAGACCAAATTGCTAAATTAATACTTTCATTAGTGGTCGCTGTAGTAAACTGAGCTCAGCTGCTCTGGACGCTCGTTGGGCAACTTTGAGAGGCAACATGGCAACATTATTCAGTCTAAACTCGTGGTTATATTTAAGAGACGGAGATGTTCTTTGCTTACTATATTTAAGAGATTTACTTTTATAAGTCACCTTATAACACCTTTGTTGCTGTAATGAAGGAGAACAACTCCAGACTGATTTAATCACTGAAGATATCTGAGACTTATTGTTATTATACATGTGACCTCAGAGAAAAACAGCTAAGAGAAATGATTTTTTAGGAGAATTACAGGTGGACAGATGTGAATATTTGACCAACTTGGAACAGGATCCAGAGTAGAACCAGCTACTGGACCAGAACCAAACTCTACTGGAGATAAATAAAGTTTAAAAGTTGATGCAAACACAAACTCTGAACAGTCCTGAAGATATTTCAGTGATTCTTCAGCGGAATTTAAACAAAACAGCATTACATTTGTCTGAAAATACCAGTTTAAACCGATAGAATAAATAATTACAGCTGAAATAATGAATCCATTGACTCATAGATCAACCAAAAAATGGATTAACTGTAATTTTTTAAGCAAAAGGGCAACAAATTCAGAAGTTCTGACTTCAAACTTAAGGAACAATCGATGGGCATTTTCCCAGATTTCTAACAATTTTACTGCCAAATAATCAGCAAAATAATCAGTAATAAAAAATGATGAGTTGCAGACAAATTCAAGAGACACATCAGCTGTCAGATGTTCTCAGATGATCAAATAAAAACATTTTTATTGTTATTTGTTTAAGAAAATGTATTTATTATTACATGTTTCTGTGCATAGACTTGTGAATCGATTTTTGTGGCGAATAAGATAAAAAAAATTTAAAAAATCATGATTATTTTTGATTTAAAAGCTCTTAAATGTGGTTATTAAAGAATTGTGACCAAAAAATGTACCAAACAGAAAATATTACAGTGCAAAAATAAAAATAAAATTGTCAGTGCTCTCTGATGGACAAACTCTGTAACAGAGAAACTTTCTCTAAATTAACTGAAACATTTTGAAATGATGTATTTACATTTCTTGTTATTTACTGGCAACTTCATGTTTTACCAGTTTATACGTCGGCCAACAGGTAACAAGAAATTGTTAAAAATATAATAGATTTGATAGAAATAGTGGCGCCATCACATAGTTTGTCGACTCAGCACAAGTCTTGGTCATAATTCTTAATAACCAACATTAAGGTTTCTTATCAAAATAACAGTTTGTTTAACCCGTTTAGGCCTAAAACGCCTGGAAAAAATGCCAGTAAAACCTCTCGGGTGATTTTAAAATCAAGTTTTTCTGTAAATCCAACAGAAGTGTCAACTCTTCTACTAAATAATAGATTTTTCAGCCTCTGTAGCAGATAGAAATGAAATTCATAAAGTATCTGAGAGCTTATAGCTGTTATATCTGAGCTCCCTCCGCTATAGTCGTCTTCACCATGATTTATAAGTTCTGGAAAAGTCCCATGATGCATTGGGACACTCCCACATGTATTCTGATGCATTTCATTGGCCAAGAGACCAAAAATAGGTGGAAAAAACTACAAAACGGCGTATCCGATTTCCGCTTTAATGGTAGAATAACACAACAGCTCCCAACAGGTTTTAATGGTAGAAATGTGGTAATGCTTTCCCGCCTTAAATGGGTTAAAAGCAAATATCAGTCTCTAGTTATTGCATTTTTGGTAATTAAAAGGTTTATTTTCTGTGGTAGCTGGAGGAGAACGAACCAAGGCTGAAAAAACCACAACACAACGTCCAGATATTTATAAAGTTAATCTACCTGAGAGTTCAAAAACCAAACTTTGGCTCAAAAATCGAGGTTCTGCAACAACAACACAGACAGTAAAGGAAACCTCAACACCGAAAAATAACTCAATTATGACTCTTTCTGTGATTCATTTCTGATCCATGCAGGTTGTTTTTGATTTGTAAACCTTTCCTACGGGACTTAAAAATCGATGACGTCTTTTTTTTTTTTTAGTCAAGCGAGAGAAACTGTACTGCAAATATTGAGACGTAAACCTGGAAACTAGAAATGATTTTGTTGAATGCTTCAGGCGGGAGATTCTCATTGGAGTATACAGGCTCCAGTTCTTAGAATACATTCATGTTTTAGCTGAACGTCTCGTCATCGTGCTGCTGCTCATAGCCCGCTATGCTCGCAGCAATGACGTCGTCCAGTTGCCTCTCTAAACAACAATGTTGCCTCTAAAAGTTGCCAACAGATCGCTGCCTTCTTCTTGGTGGTCGTTCCTCTTATTAACCAGCTAATTATTTACACAGTAAACCAGACATTCGCACACAGTAACATTTTTAATCCGTTCCACTAACAGCAGACGTCTCCGGGGCAGAAAACTGGTGAAATCGTGACTCATCTTCAGTTCAAATTTCTGCAAAGAAAGCGAGAGACCTCTGGTCCGCTAAACATGGGAGCAGCTCGGCTGTTTCTGTTCTAACGTATTTACAGACTCAGTTTGATCCAGAGTCACTAAGTCCTGTTTGCTGTTTGACTCTTTGAGATGATGAACACTGACTCACAGCCAGCTGGTTGAACCTCCACACAGTGACTCAGTGGCTGTTTACTAAGCCCCGCCCCCCTGGGAGCTTCTGCAACAACAACAAACAAAAACAAAGCCAAATCAAACACACCCAGGACTGAAGAGGATCTGACTAGAACAACCAACAGTTCTACTGGTGGACCGGGTCGGACCAAAAACTTGATGCACAATCGAAATGCAAACATGAACCAAAAAACAAAAAAGGCAAAAGGTGGTCGCTGCGGCAACAAGAAATGACGACAAAGTCTCAAAAAAAAAAAGGCTTAAAACAAATCTAAAGGGCCTAAAAGGAAGCAGAACATAAAATAAGACACACGTGGAGTTCCAGCGATGAATCAGTTCACAATCTGAGGAAGTCTGTTTGATTTGTTCCGTTAAACTAAAACTGAAACAGTTTAACCAGCAGGAAACTAAAAGCATCAGCCTCATTAGTGGTTGGTGGGCGGGGGCAGCAGGGGGGGCGGAGCGGTCGTTGGTCTGGGTCCGTTTGAGCTTCACGGCTCTGATCTGGTTCAGCATGCCTCCTCCCTCCGGGACCAGCGGCTCCTGGTTCTGGTTCTGGGTGTGGCTGGAGGGGGGCGGGGCCTGGGGCTGCTGGTGGCCCAGACCGGAGGCCTCCCCCTGGGACTGGACCTGCATCTGGACCTGGTGGTGCTGCTGGAACAGCTTCTGTTTCTGCTGCTGGTTCAGCTGCTCCTGGTACTGGTCGTGTTGGAGCTGTTGCTGTAGTTGCTGAAGTTGCTGCTGTTGCTGTAGATGCTGCTGTTGCTGTAGTTGCTTCTGATGCTGAAGCTGTTGCTGTAGTTGTTGCTGCTGATGGAGATATTGCTGCTGCTGCTGTTGCTGCTGCTGAATGTGGAGTTGCTGGTTGTGCTGCTGCAGCTGGCTGCGTTGCTGATGGTGGTTGACGTGTTGGTTGATGTGCTGCTGTTGCTGCAGGTGTTGCTGTTTGCTGTTGCTGCCCTCCTGTGGCAGGGAGGGGACGGTGGGCCCGGGCACGGGGATGGGCATCTGGCCCGGGACCAGCTGGTAGTACGGGGAGGAGGAGGAGGAGGAGGAAGGAGGCAAGGCGCTGAGGCTCTGGGTGGAGGTGCAGAGTTTACTGTAAGCTAAACCTCCGGCTCCTCCGCCAGACGGCGCCGCGAACACGTTCTCCTCGCTGCCGCCGCCGTTCCCCGCCAGGGCTTTGAGGGGGACCTGCGGCGTGCTGATGGGGATGGGCACGCCGCCGCTGATGGTGCCCCGCCGGTACGCCGGCTTGGACGACGGCTTGCGCCTGATGGTGGCGGTGTGGGACGGCAGCTGGCGGGCGGAGCGGCCCAGCAGCTCGGGCTCGGCCAGCAGGCTGACGGTGGACGCCGGACGCTTGGACTGGGCGAACTTCCTGAACTGGAAGCTGAGGTCGGAGTTCCTCGGGATGGTGGAGGACTTGTCGAAGTCGGACTGGCTGCTCCCGTGGTGGAGGTGGTGCAGGGAGATGGAGTCGGCGTCTCCGTGCAGAGAGATGGACTCGTAGTCGACTAGAGAGACACAAAGACCTGTTAGACGCTGATCTGTTATTTATTATCTCAGAGACATTTGATGCTTTCATCTCTTCTGACGGACAGACGACAGAAGCAGCAGGACGCATGATGACATCATGATGACATCATGATTACATCAGTGACTCACTCAGTGTGTGTGTGTGTGTGTGTGTGTGTGTGTGTGTGTGTGTGTGTGAACAATTAAGGGATGCATCATTGTGGAAACTCTTATCTACACAATCCAATTACTGTTAAATTACACAAACAGATTCATCATGACGTTCTACACAATCAGATTAAAAACAGACGTCAGCATATAGAACCAGCGCTGGAATAAAGTATTCACATCCATTACTGAAGTAAAAGTACTAACACTAGAATACTCCACTAGAAGTAAAAGTCCTGCATTCAGAAGTAAAGTACAAAAGTATCAGCATCAAAATGTACCTAAAATATCAAAAGTAAAAGTGCTTGTTATGCAGGATAATCAATCAAAATATATTATTCTATTATTATTTTTGATGCATTTATGTGAATAGCGTTTTAAATTTTGCAAGGTGGGGCTCATCTTAATTAAATGTGTAATTATTTACATGCAGTCATGGAAAGAATATTAGAACACCCTTGTTTTCTTTAATTTCTTGTTCATTTTAATGTCTGGTACAACTAAAGGTTCATTTGTTCAGACAAATATAATGATAACAACAAAAGTAGCTGATAAGAGTTTAATGTAAGAGCTGATATCTAGACATTTTTTTTAATGGTTTTATTGATAATGATTTTGGTTATTATCAAAAAAACCATGTTAAATGTCTAGATATCAGCTCTTAAATTAAAGCCATGTGCTTTCTAGACATTTAACATGATAATCTTTACATCTATGTTTTGTCATTTTATGTCTTTTTTGGATCATTTTTGACATCTACAGTGATGGAAACATTCTTGATAATAACCAAAATCATTATCAATAAAACCATGTTAAATGTCTAGATATCAGCTCTTACATTAAACTCTTATCAGCTATTTTTGTTGTTATCATTATATTTGTCCAAACAAATGTACCTTTAGTTGTACCAGGCATTAAAATGAACAACACATTAAAGAAAACAATGGTGCACTAACAATTTTTTAAAACCACTTTTGGCAGTAGATAAAACATTTTTTAGTAATTTCTGAAGCAAACCAGTGAAATATGAGGATGTAGTGTAACCAGCTGAGAGTGCAGACGGACAGAAACACAGAGACAGAGTCAGAGACCTACCATAGAGGGGAGGCTCTCTCCTCACAGCTGGAAGAGAAGGAAGGAAGTTTAGCCAAGAAAACACAAAACTACTGAGAGAACAACAGACCCAGAGGAGACCAGAGAGAGTCACCATCAACAGAGAAATACAGAGGAAACTAGAGACTAACTGAGAGGAGAGATAGTCTAGACGGATTTCAGAATAAAGGCCTCCTATAAGAAGTGAGGAGCATTTATGGGTACAAGTCAGGAACCGGCCTACCTTACATATCTCAAGGGTGCTGAGTCCAAAAAAAATGGTTCCCAAGCAAAATGTTGAGTTTTTGACCTTCTAAATTGTATCAAATGGCCACCAAATTGCCCATCATGCTCTGTCATTGGACCATTTCCCCTTAGTTTTTTTGTAAGTAGGCAATCAAAGATGAGGAAATTAAGTTTCTGGATCTATAGTCTAGAGTCAAAGCAAGGATATAGTGGAGGCTCAGTGTCTTTTTATGTACATATGTATGCAAAATACCAACTGGAACATTTAAAAGTGATTTGATTGAATATTTAGGTCGGCCTTTAAAAAATGACAGAAATAATGCTTAATTTCACCTTAAAAGTTGGTATTTTGCATATACATATATATATATACATAAAAAAGACACTGAGCCTCCACTATATCCTTGCTCTGACCCTAGACTATAGATAATGTTGTGTTTTGTTTTAAGTACTTTCCTATATTGATATAAATATCAATATTTTGTACTGTGCAACTGGAGGAGGACTGCTCCAAACAAAATTTAATTGTCTTGTACAATGACAATAAAGTTCTATTCTATCTAGAAACTTAATTTCCTCATCTTTGATTGCCTACTTACAATAAAACTAAGGGGAAATGGTCCAATGACCAACGGCCGCCATTTTGATATGCAAATGAGAAGGTCAAAAACTCAAAATTTCGCCTGGGAACCATTTTTTTTGGATTCAGCACCCTTGAAATAAGTAAAGTAGGCCGGTTCCTGACTTGTACCCATAAATGCTCCTCACTTTCACTTTTTGGACAATTCCGTCTAGACTAATAGGTGGAGAGAGTCCCTGTCTCCCTGATGAAGACAGGTTAGAGCTCTGTGGCCGGGGGAAGCTTTTAGTTTGATTTTACAGACGTGTCTGTTGGTGAAGCTGTCTTTAGTCTCTATTTGGATCAAAAATTGTTCCTGTAAGTCAGGGGTTCCCAAAGTGTGGTGCGTGGACCCCCAGGTGTGCACGACATGAAAAATGTAATGGCGATCTGATAATTACACAATTAATTTTTTTCCCCACACAATAAAGACGCGTTAATAAACATTTCCTTTGTAAAATGTAAAATCAAAAACTGTAATATTAATTAATAAATAAATGCAGGCTATTCAAAATGAACTTCATGTTAAAATGAAGCGTAGAAGAAGTTCTCTATCTGTGTTATGATGACGGGTTGTTTAGCTCCACGCTCATTTAAACTTGCTGCAATTTTTGTTCAACGCAGCTCAAAATATTATAACATTTTCCAACTTCTCTTCTTTCTGCCTCTGATCCTGAGCCTTCATCATCCTCATTGATCTTAAAAGTGGAAGCTTCAACATAACTTTGTTGCATTATATTGAAACTGTGTTTCAGATGAATTCAAATGTGAGAGCTCATTATTTATATTTCATTATATATGTGTTCTCATTTGAGCAT
>NC_081519.1:705659-749791 GCF_030273125.1 Centropristis striata | reverse complement strand
ACAACAACAACAACAACAACAACAACAACAACAACGTAGGCTAGATGCATATATTCATACACATACTCACATAGACACCATTATACAGATGTCCATATAAACATATATATTTACACACATACAGTATATACAGCCCTATACATATACATGCATCTGCCCCGTCTCAGTATTCAACTTAATAAGATACTTACTAAGATCGACTTAATATTCAATATGCATTCCTTATATCATTTTGGTCCAAAAAAAAGGGAGTAGGCTGAAGTAAAAAAAAAAAAAAAAAAAAACGTATCTAGGCCTCTCCCTGGTGCTCCACACTTTAAAATAAGATAGTTTCTCTGTATAGAGCCACTTAATGTCAAATAACTTAGTTAACATAGAGATGCATTTTTTTTTGTAAATATAAACATCCTAGAATGGCTCCTGACTGGAACCAGGGTTTATGTTTTGTAACTTTTTCATTGAAGTGTGTGTGTGTGTGTGTGTGTGTGTGTGTGTGTGTGGTGTGTGTGTGTGTGTGTGTGTGTGTGTGTTACCTTCCCAGAAGCAGACATGGCCCTGGCCCTCTCTCCGGTGGTGTGAGTAAGCGTTGTGGGGGCGGGGCCAGCAGGCCGTTCTCTGCCCCCCCGCGTCTCCCCCCCGCTGCCAGCTGATTGGTGGAGCCGACAGCGTCCTGGTAGAAACAAAACACTTTAATGAACATGTGCTGTTAGTGTTAACCATAATATAAACTAATTCAGTTGTCATAGAAACCCTCCATGAGTCTATTGTTCTGTCCCTGTGACCTCTGACCTCTGCTGAATTATCTCACAACTTCAGAAACAATTCAAACAATCTTCAATTTAAAAACAACACAAACTTGATTTATTTCCCACTTAAAGGAGCAGTGTGCAGGATTTAGTGGCATCTAGTGGTGAGGTTGGAGATTGCAACCAGCTGGACCCCCCCCCCCCTCCCTCCCTCCCTATCTAAGCAGGAAGGAGAACCTGTGGTGGTCCTGTAGAGCAGCTATTCTCAACCTTGGGGTCGGGACCCCAATTGGGGTCGTGAGATGATTTCTGGGGGTCGCCAAATCATTTTGGAAGTCAGCTCTGTCTCCACTGTGTTAAAGTGTTCATGTGTTAATGTGTTTTAGTCTTTTTGGTCACTTAATTTCTTTTTTTTTTGGTCATTTTGTGTCTTTTTTTAACCTTTTTGTGGTCATTTTGTGTCTTTTTTTGATCATTTTGTTTCCTTTTTTTGGTCATTTTGTGGTCAATTTGTGTCTTTTTTTTTGGTCATTTTGTTTCCTTTTTTTGGTCATTTTGTGTCTTTTTTTAGTCATTTTGTGTCTTTTTTTGATCATTTTGTGGTCAATTTGTGTCTTTTTTTGGTCATTTTGTTTCCTTTTTTTGGTCATTTTGTGTCTTTTTTTAGTCATTTGTGTCTTTTTTGGTAATTTTGTTTCTTTTTTGGGTCATTTTGTGTCTTTCTTTGGTCATTTGTTTCTTTTTTTTATCATTTGTGGTCAATTTGTGTCTTTTTTGGTCATTTTGTGTCTTTTTGGTCATTTTGTATCTATTTTTGGGTGATCTGAACTGTGTGTGTGAGATTGTGTTCAGTGAGTGGGGGTCGTGAACAACATGCATGTTAAATTAGGGGGTCGCGACTCAAAAAGGTTGAGAACAGCTGCTGTAGAAACACAGAGTCTCTCTGTAGAGCCACTGTTGGTTGTTGTCTGTTCTGGGCTGATTCCTAACCAATAAAAACACATTGATTCTTAATTCCAGGTGATTAAACACCAATAAAAACATCATCATGAATGTAATATTGCATCATGACACTGAATCCTGCACACTGCTGCTCCAACAGAGAGAAACCACACTGGAACCACAGACACACTGACAGCAACCTGAGACACAGAGTCAATTAAAAACTGCACAGAGAGACGATTTATTATGTTCGTTCCTGTAGAAACACACTGAATACTAAAAGAAGCATTCAGTTTTTATTTATGTTTTTCTCAAAACTTTTCTTTGGCCTCAGGGTTGCAGGCTGTTTTAAATGTTGATGGGCTTATTTTAATATATATATTTTTTAGACATTTTATAGACAAAATGATTAAACCACAAAATAATCTGCAGATTAATTTCAGATGAAACAAAATAAACCCCGATACTTCAGCTGATATTAATTTGGTAAATCGTTATTAGTGTACATATATCTGCCATGTTACAATAAATGTTAGTTGGGAAATGCCAAAAATATGTTTGATTTACACTTTATACTAAATATGCGTCTCTTACGGCGCCGGTCACAGATCTAATTAATTAATTAATACATATTGTTTCTCTGTTCCGTATAAATCAGTGTCAGCACTTCTCCATGATGTTCTCACATGAATGTTTTTTATGTTTATATCATCTGATCCTCCTAAGATGCATGAAATGACTTAACAAATCATATCATCTTACAAACAGTGTCAACATTTCATAATTTGTCGACCACAGAGCAGCAACAAGTTTCATTTTACACTTTAAAATCTCCTGCTGAAGACATACGTTCTTCTAAGAAAAAAATAAAATGTTATGTGTTAATGAAAAGCCATTATGTTATTATTGGATTGTTAAAATTATCTTCAGATAATGAGGTCGGTCTGCCTGTAATAATAATACGATCCCAGCTTTGCACTGTGGTTTTTAATCTTCATTAAAGTAGAATGTGGTTGGTGTTAATAACTTTAAAAAGAAAGATGCAGCTTACAGCATGATGTAACAACTGTTAGATGATCATTTAAGATTTTTTAAAGTAACTCGAAGCAGATCTGGGCATCCCGAAATTAGTGCACAGTGCTTTTATTTTGAAGGGGATTTACCTATGTGCGTGCATGCAAAAGCACCTGCACAGATTTATCTTGTTGAAAACACTTTGCTTTTTGCACAGGGTGATTAAATTGTTGTTTACTGCATAACATACATGCTCTATATTGTTTTTGTGGTTTGAACGCATGTTGTGTTTAAAATAAATTGTTTAAAAAAAAAAAAAAAATTCCGGCTATATTCGACTAACTCCACATTAACAGAGTCTTTTCATAACATGTATTCTCACCACTAAAAGCTCTAAAACCAGATCATTTACTGCATTTTATAAAGCGCTGAAATTCATATCGAGCAGAATTTAGTTCAGAGTTTTGGTTCGGCCCTCCGCAGCCTTTATAGCAGGGGTTTCAAACTGGCGGCCCCGCGGGCCAATTGTGGCCCTCGTGATGATATTTTGTGGCCCCCACTTTGATATGAAAGTTTAATGTGAGTTTTATATGAATGGCACTTTACCGAGTTGTGTGTGGAAGGTCCCTTTAATTACTGTTTTTTGGGGGAAATTTTGTCTTTTTTTTGGTAATTTTGTGTGTTTTTTAATAATTTTGTGTCTTTTTGGTAATTTTGTGTTTTTTTTAATAATTTTGTGTCTTTTTTAATAATTTTGTGTTTTTTTTTGGTAATTTTGTTTTTTTTTTAAATAATTTTGTGTCTTTTTTTAACAATTTAGTTTTTTTTCTTTTCTTTTGTGTGTTTTTTTGGTCATTTTGTGTCTGTTTTTAAATAATTCTGTGTATTTTTTTAATAATTTAGTTTTTTTTTCTTTTCTTTTGTGTCTTTTTTTTGCCATTTTGTGTCTTTTTTTAAGTAATTTAGTGTTTTTTCAGTCATTTTGTGTCTTTTGTCATTTTTGAGTCTTTTTTAAAGTAATTTAGGTTTTTTTTTGTAATTTTGTTGTCTTATTTTGGTTATTTTGATTCTGTCTCCAGCGGCCCCCAGGTAGTTTGAGTTTGAGACCCCTGGTTTACAGCATCTCATGTGGTAAAGGGTTCAGGACTCATTCTGAGACCACGGGCTAAAAACAAAAGACTGTTAAATATGAAGTTCAGTTTAGCTGCTCAGTAAAAAAAATCAAAATTTTCAGTCAACTATGTAACAAGAGACAAACACAATGTGTCAAAGATGTTAAAATAAAACACTGATAGAACCGAAATACACCATAAAAACAACAAACAGTCAGGCAAACAACAAACACAAACAAAACGTTTCTCACAGGACGAAGTTGCATGGAACAAGAATTACGTTTAAAATGACTGAGGATCAGATTTATTGAGGACGTTTGGAGTGGATGAAGTGGGGACATTAAGGAGGAATCAGAGACGAACACCAGGAATAAACGGTGAGATGGAGGTTTAAATGATGAGGAACCACAGGACGTTATCTGTAATAATAGTGGTTTATTAGTTCTCACGGTGGTCATATCCCTGCGGCTAACGCGGAGGCTCAGCGCCGCCTGGTGGCCATGGCCGGCGGCGGCGTAACCGTAGCGACCGCGGCTGCCCCGGCAGGCCGAGGCGAGACGGGGAGTTCCCTTCGCTGAGGGAGCGCCCGGCTTCATCACAGCCAATCAGCAGATAGGGGGAGGAGCAGCGCTAGGCACGTGAGAGCCAGGCAGCAGTGGAGACCATGTGTTGTGTGTGTGTTCAGCTCACGCTGGAAGGCTTTTATTTTGAAGGTCCTCAAGTGTCACTAGGAGTGTGATGTGGATGTGGCAGTCATAGAGGAGAATATTCAACGTCCTTTAACAGACTGGAAGTTTTTTTTTGTGTGGACGTTTTAAGGCAAAACTTCAAAGAGATTTGCTAGAAATAACATCATTCTCTGATTATCATTGCAAAGTATGTGGACACACAAACATTTCACGTACAGTCATGGGAAAAATGATTAGATCAGCTCTTTTTCTTCAATTTCTTGTTCATTTTAATGCCTGGTACAACTAAAAGGTACATTTGTTTGGACAAATATAATGATAACAACAAAAATAGCCAATAAGGGTTTAATTTAAGAGCTGATTTGTAGACATTTCCATTATATTTCTTGATAATGATTTTGGTTATTATGAATAAAACCATGTTAAATGTCTAGATATCAGCTCTTAAATTAAACTCTTATCAGCTATTTTTGTTCTCATCATTATATTTGTCCAAACAAATGGACCTTTAGTTGTACCAGCCATTAAAATGAACAAGAAACTGAAGGAAACAATGGTCTAATATTTTTTTCCATGGCTGTATAAGGTTAAAGGTCATCCAAAGAGTTCAGCTATTTTTGACAACTAAAACATTTGAAAACATTTTTTTTTCATGAGCAAAATGTTAATAAAATGTAATGAAATAAAACTGTTCAAGTGGAGCAAATCTGGAACCAGTCACTCTGTGTGTGTGTGTGTGTGTGTGTGTGTTGTGTGTGTGTGTGTGTGTGTGTGTGTGTGTGTGTGTGTGTTGTGTGGTGTGTGTGTGTTACCTGGATGTGTACTCCATCAACAGCACAGCTGATGGAGTCCAGAGAAGGGAACATGTCTCACTGATCCAGACTGGTAGTTACTGCAGAAACACACACACAAGTTGTTGTTTTTTTTTATTGAATTTGAATTTATTTTATTTGATAGGGACAATGCAGTTAGCATAGATACAGGACATGCATCTGATGTGCTGCATACAGAGATTTATAGCTTCAGCTAATTTTCAACTCCCGTCCCTAGTTGGGCTTTTACAACTACATACAAAATCACAATACTAAAAAAATCCAATATACAATTACACCATCTACAAAATAGAATAAAATTACAAACAATTACAATATACATTTTACCCTAGAGAGAAAAATAAAAAATAAAATAAACCCTGTATAAATATAGCTTAGAGTTTAAAATCATCATAAATCTATACAACAATAAGGAGAAAAGAAAGAAATAACAGAGAAAAAGAAAGGAAAAAAAACTACTTAAGACTATAAGACTTTAAGAATGGGTAAAAAGTCATCGTTTGGTGATGAACAGCTTCAACATTCTGATCTGCTATAAATAAATAAAATAAATAAATAAATAAATAAATAAAAGATGAAGCGTTTACCTGCTGATGCTGCTCTTCCTGGACAGAGTGTTGCTGGGAGAGGCTGGAGGCGTCTGGTAGCTGTAGTTAAAGTCTGAACCTTTCAGGTCCAAAATCACCTGCAACACAAAAGATTCAACTCAAACTAAAACTCTGGTGACTTCCTGTTTCTGGCTCCAAACTCCTGCTACCATCAAATCATCAACAGAAAAACAACAACAACAACAACATGTTGTTCTGCCTCTCTGGACTTTGACTTTCTGAACCAAACCAACAAATATATAGTTTGTTTAATGGAAGAAGTATTCAGATCCCTCACTTCAGTAAAAGTACTAACAACACACTGAAAATACTCACTAAAAGTAAAAGTTATTACTTCAGTAAAAGTACTAACAACACACTGAAAATACTCACTAAAAGTAAAAGTTCTTACTTCAGTAAAAGTACTAACACATTAAAAATACTCACTAAAAGTAAAAGTTCTTACTTCAGTAAAAGTGCTAACACACTGAAAATACTCACTAAAAGTAAAAGTACTAACAACACACTGATAAATACTCACTAAAAGTAAAAGTTATTACTTCAGTAAAAGTACTAACAACACACTGAAAATACTCACTAAAAGTAAAAGTACTAACAACACATTAAAAATACTCACTAAAAGTAAAAGTACTAACAACACACTGAAAATACTCACTAAAAGTAAAAGTTATTACTTCAGTAAAAGTACTAACAACACACTGAAAATACTCACTAAAAGTAAAAGTACTAACAACACACTGAAAATTCTCACTAAAATTAAAAGTTCTTCCTTCAGTAAAAGTATCAGCACCAAAATGTATTTAAAGTATCAAAACTACTGGATATATAGTATCGGATTATTATTATTGATGCATTTATGTAAGCAGCATTTCACTGTTGTGAAGGTATTATAACTACTTAATATACTGATATATGGTTTAATTTATTAAAATACATAAATGTTTTAAATGTATCATGTTTTTATGTTAAATCTGGACCTGAAAAGTAACTAAAGCTGTCAGATAAATGTAGCGGAGAAAAAGTACAATATTTGCCTCTATTTAATCTTTTTATCTCTATTATCTTGTTTTTATAATCATCAAAAGCCAAAATATTTATTAAAAAATTATCTGTAGTGGAGTTAAAATGTAACATTTCTCGTCTGAGGAGGAGGAGGAGCAGCAGGAGGAGGAGCAGGAGGAGGAGGAGGAAGAGCAGGAGGAGGGGGAGGAGGAGGAGCAGGAGGAGGAGGAGAAGGAGCAGGAGGAGGAGGAAGAGCAGGAGGAGGGGGAGGAGGAGGAGCAGGAGGAGGAGGAGAAGGAGCAGTAGGAGGAGGAGGAGCAACAGGAAGAGCAGGAGGAGGAGGAGGAGGAGCAGCAGGAGGAGGAGGAGTAGGAGGAGGAGTAGGAGCAGGAGGAGGAGGAGGAGGAGGAGCAGGAGGAGGAGCAGCAGGAGGAGGAGGAGGAGGAGGAGGAGCAGGAGGAGGAAGAGGAGCAGGAGGAGGAGGAGGAGGAGGAGCAGCAGGAGGAGGAAGAGGAGCAGGAGGAGGAGGAGGAGTAGGAGGAGGAGGAGGAGGAGGAGGAGCAGCAGCATGAGCAGCAGGAGGAGGAGGAGGAGGAGGAGCAGGAGCAGCAGGAGGAGGAGGAGCAGGAGGAGGAGCAGCAGGAGGAGGAGGAGGATGAGGAGGAGGAGCAGCAGGAGCAGGAGGAGGAGGAGCAGGAGGAGGAGGACGAGGAGCAGGAGGAGGAGCAGGAGGAGGAGGAGGAGGATGAGGAGGAGGAGCAGCAGGAGCAGGAGGAGGAGGAGCAGGAGGAGGAGGAGCAGCAGGTGCAGGAGGAGCAGGAGGAGGAGCAGGAGGAGGAGGAGAAGCAGGAGCAGCAGGACGAGGAGGAGGAGCAGGAGGAGTAGGAGCAGGAGGAGGAGCAGCAGAAGGAGGAAGAGGAGAAGCAGGAGGAGGAGCAGGAGGAGGAGCAGGAGCAGCAGGAGGAGCAGCAGGAGGAGTACCTGCTCTGAGGCCTGAGGCAGCTTGTTGGGTTCAGCTGTCAGGTTGGTGAGATCCTCCAGGATCGTCTGGAGATGAGTCACCTCACCTAACATGTTGATCTCATGGTCCTACACACACACACACACACACACACACACACACACACACACACCACACACACACACACACACATACACACACACACACACACACACACACACACACACACACACAGAGACACACACACACACACACACACACACACACACACAGAGACACACACACACACAGAGGCATGGAAGAGTTAGTTCAGTTAGACAGACAGACAGGTAGAGAGACAGGTATAGAGAGAGACAGGTATAGAGAGAGACAGGTATAGAGACAGACAGGTAGAGAGAGAGACAGGTATAGAGAGAGACAGGTAGAGAGAGAGACAGGTAGAGAGAGAGACAGGTAGAGAGAGACAGACAGGTAGAGAGAGAGACAGGTAGAGAGAGAGACAGGTATAGAGACAGACAGGTAGAGAGAGAGACAGGTAGAGAGAGAGACAGGTAGAGAGAGAGACAGGTATAGAGACAGACAGGTATAGAGACAGACAGGTAGAGAGAGAGACAGGTAGAGAGAGAGACAGGTAGAGAGAGAGACAGGTATAGAGAGAGACAGGTATAGAGAGAGACAGGTATAGAGAGAGACAGGTAGAGAGAGAGACAGGTTCGTACCAGGACCGGTTTGAGCATGGAGACGAAGCTGCAGTAGCGAGCTCTCTCCTCTAGGAGCGCTCTGCAGACGTTCCTCTTCTCCGTCTCCTCCAGGACGCCGTAGCGCACGTTGACGTCCTGCAGCGCGCTGTCCAGCTGCCCCCGCGCCTCGTCCTTCCCTACAGGGGTTAATATTCATTTAGACTGTTTATCAGGGTAGAAATCACAAAGAATAATTACCTTTTTATTGGTAAAAAAGTGGCAAATGTTGACATTATGTTGACAATTTGACATTAATACCAGTTTCACAGATGTAAGAATGAAAATCACAACATGTTGCAAACAATGATTGATGTATTTTAGTGAAAATATAAAATAATTCTGTTGGTCGGATTCATCACAGTTCAGTGTTTCATGTTTCTGGTTTCACTGCAAACAAACTGAACTTGATTTATGTTTTCAAATACACAAAAAAAAAAAAACACAAATGGGTGATTCTCATGAAGCCAGTCTAAGTTCTTTCTGTGAAGATTATAAGGACAAACTTTATCAAAATAAACATATTTCACTTTTATATGAATGAACAATATCGCCATAATGAGGCACAATTCATTGTTTTGTGCTAAAATAATAATTTCTATATTTTTAAACATGTTTGATTCACAAATTCATCACCGTAATGTGTCCAGATAAAAATGTCATGTTTCCCCACACTTAAATACAATAAATATTTAATAAACTTTATAAAAAAAATAAATATACTTTTGTTTAAAAATGTATAATTTAACAGAATATAATCAAACATAATAGTTTTTAACAATGATGAGAAACAATGCTTAGATGTTACAGTAATGATAGAATTGTTTGCATTAAAATATGTGCATATTTTAATAAAATACATTTTGGTGTATGCACATTTTGGTGATACTGAGCATATTTAAGTGCTTGCCAAATTTATTTCAAAATGTGTTACGGTAATGAATTTTGCTAACAGTGTCTCTAAAAATGTCAGAAAATACCTTAATATTTTTAAAATAGATTATAAATTCATATTAAACAGTGACTTTAGATGTTTATAAAGGGTCAAAGAAAATATGTTTTCAATCATTTTGGATTTTGCTATGAGCTGCACTGTGTTGATGAGAATCACCCAGATAGATGACACAAGCTCCAAAATAAATTAAAACAATAAGTTAAAGTTGTAAAGACCAATTAATAATAATACATCAATAAAACACTGAGACTGTAATTCCCCGATCCCACCACCAGGGGGCAGTACAACACCACACTCAGCCTCCTCTGCATCATAACAGTCAAACACCTGATTTATTGATCTGATGACGCATTTCTTCTGCATATTGATAACTTCTTAATGATTCAGGCCAATAAAGCCTCAGAGACTGACTGTAAAGAAGGAAATCATTTAAATCAGAGAGACTAGAGAGACTAGAGGGACTAGAGAGAGACTAGAGAGACTAGAGAGAGACTAGAGACTAGAGAGAGACTAGAGAGACTAGAGAGAGACTAGAGAGAGACTAGAGAGACTAGAGACTAGAGAGACTAGAGACTAGAGAGAGACTAGAGAGACTAGAGACTAGAGAGACTAGAGAGACCAGAGAGACCAGAGGGAGACTAGAGAGAGACTAGAGAGACTAGAGACTAGAGAGAGACTAGAGAGACTAGAGACTAGAGAGAGACTAGAGAGAGACCAGAGAGACACTATAGAGAGACTAGAGAGACTAGAGAGAGACCAGAGAGACACTACAGAGAGACTAGAGAGAGACTAGAGACACTAGAGAGACTAGAGAGAGACTAGAGAGAGACGAGAGAGAGACTAGAGACACTAGAGAGACTAGAGAGAGACTAGAGAGAGACTAGAGACTAGAGAGAGACTAGAGAGACTAGAGAGAGAGACTAGAGACTAGAGAGAGACTAGAGAGACTAGAGAGAGACTAGAGCGAGACTAGAGACTAGAGAGAGACTAGAGAGACTAGAGAGAGAGACTAGAGACTAGAGAGAGACTAGAGAGACTAGAGAGAGACTAGAGCGAGACTAGAGAGACTAGAGAGACTAGAGAGAGACTAGAGCGAGACTAGAGAGACTAGAGAGAGACTAGAGAGACTAGAGAGACTAGAGACTAGAGAGAGAGACTAGAGAGACTAGAGAGAGACTAGAGAGACTAGAGAGAGACTAGAGGGAGACTAGAGACTAGAGAGACTACAGACGCTAGAGAGACTAGAGACCAGAGAGACTAGAGACAGACTAGAGAGACTAGAGAGAGACTAGAGAGACTAGAGAGAGACTAGAGAGAGACTAGAGACTAGAGAGAGACTAGAGACTAGAGAGACAAGAGAGACTAGAGAGACTAGAGAATAGAGAGACTAGAGACTAGAGAGACTAGAGAGAGACTAGAGAGAGACTAGAGAGAGACTAGAGAGAGACCAGAGAGACACTATAGAGAGAGAGAGACTAGAGAGAGAGCAGAGAGACACTACAGAGAGACTAGAGAGAGACTAGAGACACTAGAGAGACTAGAGAGAGACTAGAGAGACTAGAGAGAGACTAGAGAGAGACTAGAGACACTAGAGAGACTAGAGAGAGACTAGAGACTAGAGAGACTAGAGACTAGAGAGAGACTAGAGAGACTAGAGACTAGAGACTAGAGACTAGAGAGAGACTAGAGAGACTAGAGAGAGACTAGAGAGACTAGAGAGAGACTAGAGACTAGAGACTAGAGAGAGACTAGAGAGACTAGAGAGAGACTAGAGAGAGACTAGAGACACTAGAGAGACTAGAGAGAGACTAGAGAGAGATTAGAGACTAGAGAGAGACTAGAGAGAGACTAGAGAGAGACTAGAGAGACTAGAGAGAGACCAGAGAGACACTACAGAGAGACTAGAGAGACTAGAGACTAGAGAGAGACTAGAGAGACTAGAGAGAGACCAGAGAGAGACTAGAGAGAGACTAGAGAGACTAGAGACTAGAGAGAGACTAGAGAGACTAGAGAAACTGGTCTCTGATGTGATTTACTCTGTTTACTGATCCAGCAGCAGCATGTGATCTAGACCGGCAGCATGTGATCTAGACCGGCAGCATGTGATCTAGACCGGCACCATGGTACCATCCAGTCCTGAGACCAGAACAGAACCTCATCACTCTCTGGAGCCTTTTGTGGCTCTTTAATAACAAACTGAACACAGAAATCCACCAGAATTCAAATAAGACAAATAAGAACTTGCTCTCTCTCTCTCTCTTTAAATCACGTTTAACCGTTCTCACTTCAACAGAACAGAATATATGAATATACCAACATTAATTCAACATTAAGTTGGTTGCCCCCCAACCGAAGGGTTGGTGGTTCGATCCCCGACCGTCGCAGCCTACATGTCGAAGTATCCTTGAGCAAGATACTGAACCCCAGATTTGGATGCTGTGTTCGTCGGTGTGTGAATGAATTCCTGCTGGTGGCAGGTGGCAGCGTTTAGGGTCTCCTCTGCCACCAGGATGAATGTGTGAACGGGTGAATGAGTAAGTCTGGAGTGTAAAGAGCGTTGAGTGGTCGCAAAGACTAGAAAATATAAGTGCAGGAACATTTACCGACAGACTTTTCAGAAGCCTGACATTTGTGTTTAAAATATCATTTTTCTTTATTGATCTTATGTAATATTCTAATTAATGAATCTATATAATATACAAGTTTCACTTTCTGAAATAACTGACAAAAAATATTGAACTTTTTCACAATATTCTAATTTTTTGAGATGTAGCTGAATAAGTATCATGTTTCTGCCTTTTTATTAATCAGTCTTCATTCAGTCGACCATGACTTTAATTACTGAGGAGATCTAGTCCAGTAGTTCTCAACCTTGGGGTCGGGACCCCAATTGGGGTCGTGAGATGATTTCTGGGGGTCGCCAAATCACTTTTGGAAGTCAGCTCTGTCTCCACTGTGTTAAAGTGTTCATGTGTTAATGTGTTTTAGTCTTTTTGGTCACTTAATGTCTTTTTTTGGTCATTTTGTGTCTTTTTTGGTCATTTTTTTTGTCATTTTGTGGTCAATTTGAGTCCTTTTTTGCTTAATTTTATGTAATTTTTTTTGGTCATTTTGTGTCTTTTTTGGTCATTTTTTGTCATTTTGTGGTCACTTTGAGTCCTTTTTTGCTTAATTTTATGTAATTTTTTGGTCAATTTGTGTCTTTTTTGATCATTTTGTGGTATTTTTTGTCATTTTGTGGTCAATTTGATTCTTTTTTGGGTAATTTTGTGTCTTTTCTGACAAATACCAAAGTATCAAGTTGTTACTTTCCAAGGAGTCTCTGGCTTGAAGCTGACTGTTACACACTCAGATATAAAATATAAAATATATATATAAATGCACAGACAGAGAGATGTTTTAGTTGCTGTCTGCTTCATTATTTGTCCAAAATTCATCGTATCAACTGAGTTTGTCTGATCTGAACTGTGAGATTGTGTTCAGTGAGACAACATGATGTTAGATTGGGGGTCGCGACTCAAAAAGGTTGAGAACTGCTGACCTAGACTCTGTGTTTACTGTTCTACTGTGTTTTATATTATAACTGTATGAAATCTGTTCCTACAGTAGCTCAACTGTTACTGTTGATCCCAGAGGGTTCAGACCTGCAGCTAGAGGACAGACGGGCTCTGACCTGAAGACCACCCAGCTGGAAACACACACACACACACACACACACACACACACACACACACACACACACACACACACACACACACACACACACACACACACACACACACACACACACACACACACACACACACACACACACACACACACACACACACACACACACACACACACACACACACACACAAACACACACTGAGTGTAAAAATAAGTAGAGAGGAGCTCCACCAACACGGAGGAGTTTAAGTAGAAGTCAGAGATCAGCCTCCACCAGCTTTAACTTCCAGGGTTTGTTTACTCACTTAATGATGCACTTCATACTTCATACCTCCACTTCATACCTCCACTTCATACCTCCACTTCATGCCTCCACTTCATGCCTCCACTTCATGCCTCCACTTCATGCTTCTACTTCATGCTTCTACTTCATACCTCCACTTCATACCTCCACTTCATACCTCCACTTCATACCTCCACTTCATACTTCCACTTCATACCTCCACTTCATACCTCCACTTCATACCTCCACTTCATACCTCCACTTCATACTTCCACTTCATACTTCCACTTCATACTTCCACTTCATACCTCCACTTCATACCTCCACTTCATACTTCTACTTCATACCTCCACTTCATACTTCTACTTCATACCTCCACTTCATACTTCTACTTCATACCTCCACTTCATACTTCTACTTCATACTTCTACTTCATACCTCCACTTCATACCTCCACTTCATACTTCTACTTCATACCTCCACTTCATACCTCCACTTCATACCTCCACTTCATACCTCCACTTCATACTTCTACTTCATACCTCCACTTCATACCTCCACTTCATACCTCCACTTCATACCTCCACTTCATACTTCTACTTCATACCTCCACTTCATACCTCCACTTCATACCTCCACTTCATACTTCTACTTCATACCTCCACTTCATACCTCCACTTCATACTTCTACTTCATACCTCCACTTCATACCTCCACTTCATACCTCTACTTCATACCTCCACTTCATACTTCCACTTCATACTTCTACTTAATACCTCCACTTCATACCTCCACTTCATACCTCCACTTCATACCTCTACTTCATACCTCCACTTCATACCTCCACTTCATACTTCTACTTCATACCTCCACTTCATACCTCCACTTCATACCTCCACTTCATACCTCCACTTCATACCTCCACTTCATACCTCCACTTCATACCTCCACTTCATACCTCCACTTCATACCTCCACTTCATACTTCTACTTCATACCTCCACTTCATACCTCCACTTCATACCTCCACTTCATACCTCCACTTCATACTTCTACTTCATACCTCCACTTCATACCTCCACTTCATACCTCCACTTCATACCTCCACTTCATACTTCTACTTCTTACCTCCACTTCATACCTCCACTTCATACCTCCACTTCATACTTCTACTTCATACCTCCACTTCATACCTCCACTTCATACCTCCACTTCATACTTCTACTTCATACCTCCACTTCATACTTCTACTTCATACCTCCACTTCATACCTCCACTTCATACCTCCACTTCATACTTCTACTTCATACCTCCACTTCATACTTCTACTTCATACTTCTACTTCATACCTCCACTTCATACCTCCACTTCATACCTCCACTTCATACTTCTACTTCATACCTCCACTTCATACCTCCACTTCATACTTCTACTTCATACCTCCACTTCATACCTCCACTTCATACTTCTACTTCATACCTCCACTTCATACCTCCACTTCATACCTCCACTTCATACCTCCACTTCATACCTCCACTTCATACCTCCACTTCATACCTCCACTTCATACCTCCACTTCATACCTCCACTTCATACCTCCACTTCATACTTCTACTTCATACCTCCACTTCATACCTCCACTTCATACCTCCACTTCATACCTCCACTTCATACCTCCACTTCATACTTCTACTTCATACCTCCACTTCATACTTCTACTTCATACCTCCACTTCATACCTCCACTTCATACCTCCACTTCATACCTCCACTTCATACCTCCACTTCATACCTCCACTTCATACTTCTACTTCATACTTCATACCTCCACTTCATACCTCCACTTCATACTTCATACCTCCACTTCATACCTCCACTTCATACTTCATACCTCCACTTCATACTTCATACCTCCACTTCATACTTCCACTTCATACCTCCACTTCATACCTCCACTTCATACCTCCACTTCATACCTCCACTTCATACCTCCACTTCATACTTCCACTTCATACTTCTACTTCATACCTCCACTTCATACCTCCACTTCATACCTCCACTTCATACTTCTACTTCATACCTCCACTTCATACCTCCACTTCATACCTCCACTTCATACCTCCACTTCATACCTCCACTTCATACTTCATACCTCCACTTCATACCTCCACTTCATACCTCCACTTCATACCTCCACTTCATACTTCATACCTCCACTTCATACCTCCACTTCATACCTCCACTTCATACCTCCACTTCATACTTCATACCTCCACTTCATACCTCCACTTCATACCTCCACTTCATACCTCCACTTCATACCTCCACTTCATACCTCCACTTCATACTTCCACTTCATACCTCCACTTCATACCTCCACTTCATACTTCCACTTCATACCTCCACTTCATACTTCTACTTCATACCTCCACTTCATACTTCTACTTCATACCTCCACTTCATACTTCTACTTCATACCTCCACTTCATACCTCCACTTCATACCTCCACTTCATACCTCCACTTCATACCTCCGCTTCATACCTCCGCTTCATACCTCCGCTTCATACCTCCGCTTCATACTTCCACTTCATACCTCCACTTCATACCTCCACTTCATACTTCCACTTCATACCTCCACTTCATACCTCCACTTCATACTTCTACTTCATACCTCCACTTCATACCTCCACTTC
This sequence comes from Centropristis striata, assembly GCF_030273125.1. NCBI lineage: Eukaryota > Metazoa > Chordata > Actinopteri > Perciformes > Serranidae > Centropristis > Centropristis striata. The sequence continues at coordinate 733,547 of NC_081519.1, read as the reverse complement.
ATACTTCTACTTCATACCTCCACTTCATACCTCCACTTCATACCTCCACTTCACTACGTCTCAGAAGCTTCAGGTACATTTCACGTTAAGATTTTACACCAAATAGGGGTCTAACCTCCTGAACCTGAAGCAGCTCTGGTGATCGTGTCTCATTTAACTGAAGGAAACAGCTGATCATAAAGAATCATAGAGACGGAACAGGAAATTAAAAAATGTCCTTTTTTTGTTTCTCCTGTCCTCTCCCCTCTGGTCTGTGTAAACGGCCTGCAGGTCACTGGCTGCAGAAGCTTCTCTGATTTTTGGTCACATGACTGTTGGCGTGTTAACAGCTACTGAGGAAGGCAGAATTTATGTTTTCTACAAGGTCTGGTTACTGGAAACGGTTTAATTTTGACAGAATTTTAAACAAGAAATGTAGAATAAATTGATTTTTGATTAAATATCACTACTTTAAGCTTAAATTTTTTTTTTTTTACAGATGTGTTCATCACATAATACGTTCAAGGACTAGTGGAAATTACAAAAATGGTAATTATTTATGTTTTTTACAAGGTCTGGTTCGTGGAAACCGTTCAATTTATTCTACATTTCTCATTTAAAATTATGTCAAAATTAATTTTCGATTGAATACCACTACTTTAAGCTTCAATTTTGTCTTTTTTTTTTTACAGAAGTGTTCATCACACGTAATACATTCAAGGACCATTGGAAATTATAATTTATGTTTTGGTTTTTTTCTACTGTTTTTGGCTATGATAAACAGAAAACACTGTGTTATTATGGCCATGCCACTAAATATATAACATATATTTAGACAGTTCTTTGAAGCGAACATCCTGCTGGCAGGTTTTGGGGTCAGAGAGTTAAAAATGTGATGCATTAACAAAGATTAAACTACTAAAATGTATATTAATGTTATATAAAGCTCCTTTGTGATGAGCTCCAACAATAAATTGCTGCTTAGATCATAATTAGTCACAACACACCAGTAAGAGTACTTTTACTTTTGATACTAGTAGTATTTTTATGCTACTTTTATTTCCATAAAAGATGTTTCCCACAGAAACATGAATGCAGTTTTGTCGTCTTTCTTTAAAGGAACACTCCACCGTTTTTTCATATTAAAACATGTTATTCGGTCAAGTAAGACGAGTTGATACAGACCTCTTGCGTCTCAATGCGTGCACTCAATCGCTAGCTAGCCCTGGCGCGCGGCGCCACTTGGCTAGCACTTAGCTTAGCCCAGTTCATTCATTAGGACCCAAACAGATGGACAGTTAGAAGCGACCAAACTCCTCCACGTTTTCCCTATTTAAATACAGCTACACGAGTAGTTAGCGGAATAGCATTTGGGAGCACTTCGACTGGGCGCAGTAATATCATCACTCCTGAAAAATCTTCTCCCCTCAGGAGTGATGATATTACTGCGCCGAGTCGAAGTGCTCCCAAGTGCTATTCCGCCATACATTATAGTTCTCCTTTTTATCCGCTTAGAAAAGCGCCACGTTGTATTTTGTGTCGCCATACTTGGTCGTTTAACTACTCGTGTAGCTGTATTTAAATAGGGAAAACGTGGAGGAGTTTGGTCGCTTCTAACTGTCCATCTGTTTGGATCCTAATGAATGAACTGGGCTAAGCTAAGTGCTAGCCAAGTGGCGCCGTGCGCCAGGGCGATTGAGTGCACGCATTGAGACGCAAGAGGTCTGTATCAACTCGTCTTACTTACCCGAATAACATGTTTTAATATGAAAAAACGGTGGAGTGTTCCTTTAAAAACTTCTCGTTTCTGAAACTCCAGATCTCTGGCTCCGTCTCACGACTCGTTCTCTCAATATTTGGAGATTTTTTCCAAGCAAACAAGACAAAAACAAAACCTCTTTCTGACTTCAAGACGCAGAAAAACAGAGACAGTAAATCCTGGAAAACAGCGAGAAGCAGTTTCCAAATCCAAACACACACACACACACACACACACACACACACTGCAGACTCTGTGTCAGAAAGTAAACACGACCTGTTCACTCAGGTGTGTGTGTGTGTTTCCAGGCTGTGGAAACAGCCAGACAGGCTGCGTGTTGTCAGACTGTTTCTAAGGATCTGGCTCGGCAGAAACAGAAACAGAGATCTGAACTGAGAGCAGCTCGTTCTGCAGCCAGTCGACTCCTTCGCTGCCGTTAGAAGAAGGTGAAACACAGTTCAGAGTCCCAGCGGCTGGGAAACGCTCAGTAATAACACCTCGTGTTTGTCTCCAAACAGCTGGAGAGTTACTTTAATTATCTCTCTGACTTCATTTATCATTAAACACGTCTACAGTAAACAGCTTCTCATGAAGCTCTGCAGTAAATATTATACTGAAAAGAGAATAAACGCGTGTAAGATAAATAATAAGCCACTTAATCCTCATTCAGCTCGATTTAAATCAGACAAACGGAACCTGACGAGTTATTGAGAGTTCCCCAGAGGGGAGCTGTCAATCACTCAGTGGGCGGGACCTCATATCAAACTGAAGGCAGGTTTATTATTAAACAAAGGTGATGAATCACTAATAATCTCACTATAAACAGAAACAAAACCACTTCATGTGTTTATAGAGATTAACAGACTAATACACTGTGGTTTTTATTATAAGAAGAAAAATACATGGCCCAAAGCTGAATGTTTATAACTACAAACAAATAGGTTTTAATGAAAAAATGTATGCTGACAGAGGGGAGAAACATGTTTATTATTGTTTTTTTAGTCGAGCTTTTAATTGAGGGTTAATCTGTCTATTTATTTATTTATTAATTTATTGTCTTTTACCGATCTAGTCTGGCTTTATTTATTTAAATATCTCACTAATTATATATAATAATTTACCTTCTTAGTTGGGTCTTTAATTAAGCTTTATTATTATTATTATTATTATTATTCAAGTCAAAGTTTATTTATAGAGCACATTTAAAAACAACCTCAGTTGACCAAAGTGCTGTACAGTTATTAAAATACAATAAAATCATACACAAATATAGTAATAAATAAAAATAATGAAAACAATAAAATACTAAAAACAATAAAATAATAATAAAAACTAAATCTAAAAACAGAGTTAGAGTTAAAAAAAGAAAAGAAAAGAGTAGACTTGGGACTAACTCAATTGAGAATAAATACATTTTAAATTTTTTTATAAAGTGCTCAACAGACTTCTGACCTGGAAAGGTAGGCTTATTATTATTATTATTATTATTATTATTATTATTATTATTATTATCTATTCAAGTGAGCTCTATTACTATTATTTATCTGTTTAATTATTTATTGTATCCTATTCATTTTAGTTTGACTTTTACTTGAGCTTCATCTTTTTTATCTGTCCAATTATTTACTTTTTATGGTTGAGGTTTGTTTATGTATGTATTTATTTATTTAATGAAGTAATTTAAAGGCTGCTGCCTCCAGTGTTTCCTGTCAACTGATGAGATTTAAGCTCGTCTTTCCTCAGTTGTTGTTTTTATTGTTATTGAATGGTGTCCTTGTTAAAACGTTGAACTTATTTGTTTCATAGCACCAACATTTTTATACTGTATATTCATATTTATTCTGCACTGGAATTCTACTCCTTAATACATACTCCTTCTTTAGACACTTTATTTTTATTTTTACATTACATTTTATTGTATTTTTATATTTTATTGCTTTAAGTATGCCTAGGTTGTTCTTTTTATTTAATTGTGTTAAACAAAAATAAATATTAATATTTATATTATATTATATTAATTAAATATTAAATTGTGTGTCATTGTCTCTATCTATCTATCCATCTATCTATCATCTATCTATCTATCGCTGATTGAAATGAAAATGGTTTTTCTAATTGTTTATTTAAACCCATCAGAGTGACGGTGGTGAAGGAGTGAAGAGTGAAACAAACTGTTACAGTCCTTCAACATGTTGGAGCCTCATCACCAACACTTTCACCAGCCAGAAACCAGTCGGCTAGCATTCCTCCGCTAGCTTCAGGCTAGCTTCAGGCTAGCTTCAGGCTAGCTTAGAGGAGGAATCAGCAGCAGTTTGTTTCCTCTCAGAGGATCGCCCTCTTTATCTTGTGTTCATGTACAACTCCAGTTAGTCACCACATCTGGCACACAATAATAAGAATAATAATGTGCAGATGATTCAGTGTTTTTAACCTGCCAGAGGCTTTGAAAAGTGTGTTTTCTTTAAAAGAAGATCGCCAAAAATACATCATTCATCACAGAAAGAAACTGTAAAAACAGGCGTTACGGCCAGAGTTTAACTTTCCGACGGTCCTTCAACAGATCTTCTGTGAGGATTGTTTCTGTTATAAAAAGCAAATTAATAGAAGCTTAAAGTTGTGATATTTGTGTCAGAATCTCTTTATTCTCCATGTGTCATTTAATATAAAGTGTTTGCACGAACCAGATCCTGTTAAAAACATTAAATTCTCCTCAGAGACTCTGAAGACATGATTGATGCTGCTGAGAATCTGTTTACACAGAGCTGAGAGGAGAGGACAGGAGAGGCTGTTTACACAGAGCAGAGAGGAGAGGACAGGAGAGGCTGTTTACACAGAGCAGAGAGGAGAGGACAGGAGAGGCTGTTTACACAGAGCAGAGAGGAGAGGACAGGAGAGGCTGTTTACACAGAGCAGAGAGGAGAGGACAGGAGAGGCTGTTTACACAGAGCAGAGAGGAGAGGACAGGAGAGGCTGTTTACACAGAGCTGAGAGGAGAGGACAGGAGAGGCTGTTTACACAGAGCAGAGAGGAGAGGACAGGAGAGTCTGTTGTTCCTTTGAGTCGTCTCCCGTGACAGTAAAGCGTCTGTAACAAACTGCTGCTGCAGCGATATTTAATATTTAATATTTAATGTTTAATGTCCCGTCTGCTGACACTGCTGTATTTACAACATGTTTTGAATCAGAGTGACTCAGACAGTCAGCTCTTAATGTTTCTCTGCTGCTCTCAGATGATTATTCATCCGGCCGTCTAGACCGGCTGCGTCACGCTCTGATGACATCATCAGTGAGGGACAGGTGGGCCGCAGGTGGTTCAGACTGAAGCAGGTCGAGACACGAAGCAGCTGCATGCAAAAACACCTGGATATTCAAATGATCATGTGACTCCTCACCTCCTCTAACCCCACAGCTCCTCCCTCACTCACTCTCTCCTCCTGCTGCAACACACTCTTATTAAAATATTTCTCCAATTCTGCTCCTCTCCTCCTCTTAACGTCCTTCTACACTAGACTTTCTCCTCTTAAACTTTCTTCTCATCAACATTTTTTTTATTCTGTAGCTTAATTGCAGACTTTCCTGCAACTGTCTGCACATGTTTTTAGCTAAATAACATTTTTACTTATTCATTAATCTTGTCTGTTATCTGTATTTTGAATTTGTATTTCTGTTCTGTCTGTAAACGTACTCGTCGTCACAGTAAATGAGGGAAACCTCAGCGCCTTAGAGTTTAAATTAAAGAAAGTGTTCTTTCTGCTTTCTGACTAGAGCTGGACGATATATGGATATAAAAAATATATCGATATATTTTTAAATGTGATATGGAATTAGACCATATTGCATATATCGATATACTTCGATTTTTTTTTCTTTATATATATATATATATATATATATCTTTATAATATTAAGTCTAAAATACACAAAAATTTGAATAGAGTTGTTAAAGACTTTTAAATACATTTATAACAAAAATCAATTTGAAAATGTTTATTCACTGAAAACTAAATATAAAAGCTGAAAGAAGACTACAACATTGTTGTTCCTCCACTTCCTGCATCACTATTAGAACCTTTTACAGCAAAACCAGAGTGCAGGAACTACGTTTTGGGGGTCAAAGGTCAAAATAATCGTCATGATTTCTGAGCATAAAAATGACATCATCAACAAACTGGCTAGTGAAGTTAGCTGCTGCTAGCAGAACATCAATAGATGACATCAGGGAGAGATTCAGAGAGGAAGCAGCTGACACATCACACGAGAAAACTACTTCTGTCATGATGACCTCCTCCTCCTCCTCCTCCTGCTCCTCCTCCCCCTCGTTCTTTAATGCAACCACTTGAGAAAGAGATAATTACATCATCCATCAATCTTTAATCTCTTCTTCCTTTGTTTAGAGTTGGGAATTCCCTTTTTTAATGATCTCCATCATTATAAACATTATAAATATATATTTCCTTTTGTCTTTGTTGTCTAAACAAACCTCTCTCCTCTTCCTCTCTCCTCTTCCTCTTCCTCTCCCTGGATCTTCCTCCTTCTATCTCTCTAACCACAGTGACCGCTGTGGAGTCATGGAGAGGATGACTCCTGCTCCTCCTCCCTCCTCTTCTCTGTGGAGGAGCTCAGCGGCCATCTTTGATGTACAGATACATTCTCACCAGTTCTCCTCAGACCTGAACCTCTGCAAACCTCTCAGACCTGAACCTCTCCTGCACCTCAAAGACCTGAACCTCTGCAAACCTCCACCTCCAAGTCTAAACATGAACACGACTCGGACCTGTTGCTCCAAATACTCCTCTAGATCAACAAGCTCCAAGTTGAGACCAAAAAGTCACAATTTATGACCAACAAGTGTCAAATCAGGTTCACTAAGTCGAGGTAAACAAGTCCCAAAACAATACTAACAAGTCTACATTAACAAGTCACAAATCAAGATCAACAATTCCCAAGTCAAGACCAATAACTGACCCATGAAAAGACAAGTCCACCCAGAGTCACGACTAACTAAAAGTGAAGTTCAGACTTATGAAACAAAATAAGAACCCGAGTCAGCTGTGGCAGGTTTTTGTTTTTTATAGCAGAGAATCACGTTTCAGAGGGATTCATTCTAATTACCCACAATCTGATTTGACTTTTAATCCTAAGGTCTTTGTTGGATTCATTTTTTTATTTCCAGCACTGATGTCACTGTCAGACTGACAGATCATTGTTTTAATGACCACTGAGCTTCACATTTTCAGATTATTTCTAGAAAAGGCTACATAGTATAAAGTGTAGTAAAACACCATATTTTTGGGGGAATTGAATCATTAAATGTAATAACATATTTCACCAAACGATTAAACAACAAAAAGAAAAGGAACTAAATGTCAGAAGGGAACTTTACAACAAAAGCTTGAGTTTCTCAGTTTACGAGGTGCACCTGAATGCATCATGAATATGGGCCGAAATATGAGCCACCAGAAACTGAATTTGAATCATTTATATTTGAATTTGAATTGCTTAACTTAAATAATTGCATTAAAAAACTGAAATTGAATCACATAATTTAAATTTGTATTGTTCAATTTGAATCATTGCATTGAAAAACTGAATCTGAATTATAATTTGAAATTTAATTTTTATTAGTTTGGAACTGAACATTCAGTTCTCACAATTCAACATCAGTTCGCAAAATTCAAATTATGTGATTCAAATTCAGTTGAAAATATAATATAACATTTCTTCTAACTAACATTTTACTTTGTGTTGCTTTCAGGGACCAAAGGGCGTTTATGTTTATGCATGTTTAGAGTTTAGAGCTGCTTTCAAAACGGGATTTTTGGAAAAAAGTTACAGCGCTGGTGTTTATGTTTTCATCCAGAGAGAAGAGATGATCAATAACATCTTTATGTCTGTTTCTCTATTCATCTCTCTGTCCAACAGCTAGAGATTCACTATCTGAAGTGGTTACACAGCACATAATGACAGAGCACACACACACACACACACACACACACACACACACACACACACACATCATATGGAGTGATTAGTGGACCAGATGTTTACTGCTATGTAGTTTTTGGTTGTTAGACTCCAGATCGTCTTTAGATCGCTCCAACAGAAACACAATAAAGAAAGAGAGAAGAGACGCTGGAGACAGAAAGACAAAAAGAAAATAATATAAATCTTGCAATAAAAACTGAGGTTGTGAGACGTTCAGGGTTGGAGGAAGGAAGGAAAGCAGGAAAGCCAGAAGAAAGCAGTTAAAAATAGAGAGTTAAACATAGTTTAATGTGAGTTTAACTGTGAATCTACCGGAACACAATGAGAAGCTGCAGAATGAATAAAAAAACTATGTTTTCAATACAAAGAGTTAACAAAAAGACCCTGAAATGACTTGACATGACTAGACAACAGCTACAGCAGTCTAGCCCTTATTATATGGTCACACACACACACACACACACACACACACACACACACACACACACACACACACAGCAGGGATAATTATAATGTGAAGCCCTGATTGGTGAGTGTACAGAAACAGTTTTGGTACACAGAGCAGGAAAAACGTGGTGTTCTTATGGGCGTAAATGTATGTCTGTGTGTGTGTGTGTGTGTGTGTGTCTGTGTGTGTGTGTGTGTGTGTGTGTGTGTGTGTTTGTACTTCCTACATAGTGAGGACCGGGACACGTTTTTAACCAACAGAGTGAGGACATTTTTGCAAAGTGAGGACATTTCAGCCGGTCCTCACTTCTTTAAAGGCCTTTTTTGGTTTTCAGACTTTATTTTAGGTTAAAGGTTATAATCAGGTTTATGTTAGTGTTAGTGTTGGGCATTTAGTTGTGATGGTGAAGGTTAGGGTTAGGGGTTAGGGAACAAGGTTATTATAGTTAACGAAAATGAAACGAAATAAGGGAATCGAGAATTGAAAAAACATTTTTGTTAACTGAAATAAAAATGAGTTTTTAAAAAAAAAAAAGGTAATTAACTGAAACTGTATTGTGAGGTTAATGTATTTTGTTTTCATCTTTGCCAAGGCAAAATTTACTGTGACCTCTTTTAATCTCCCAGCCAACAAATACCCCATTACAAAACACTACAACTAATAAAAACTAAACTAAAACTAGCAAACTCACTCTAAAAACTCATTAAAACTAACTGGATTTGAAAACAAAAATTCACAACAAAATTAAAACTAAAACTGGTGAAAAATCCAAAACTATTATAACCTTGATAGGGAATTCACTGTTACAATGAGGGTCCTCACAAAGATAGAAGTACAAGAATGTGTGTGTGTGTGTGTGGGTGTGTGTGTGTGTGTGTGTGTGTGTGTGCTGTATCATTACGTGGTGACAGCATGTGGCTGCGTCTACATTTGAATTTCTTTTGCTTCCTTGTTGACTCACAAAGTCCTCATAGAGATTAAAGGGAAACTATTCAGATAGTTCTTTGATTTTACTACTAATAATAATTGTTTTCTGTTATTTCTTTGAGTGATATTCAGCGTGTTGTTTGCCTTCCATTCTTCTGTAGGATTAACAATAAATACAGCAGCTCCTCTCCTCCTTTCTGATAACTCTATCACTCCCATATAAAGTGCTTTAGATCACTGACAGCTTGACTTGTTTTAACTCTTTTTACTTTTTATAAGCTGTTAATTCGAACACGTGGCAGCAGCAGAAGTTAGTGGTGGATGTTTGACCCTCTAACCACTAATACATCGTTTATCATAGAAAGAAACCGTAAAAACAGCCATTATCGTCGGAGGTTGAACTTTCTGACGGTCCCTGAATGGATCACAGGTTACGAAAGTTTCCCTTCAGAAACAGGAACCGAAACAAAGCTTAACATTGTGATATTTCTGCCAAAATCACTTTATTCTACATGTCCAATTTAAAACGTCGTCAAAAATAAAGTGTTTGCACTAACCAGATCCTGTTAAAAACATTAAATTCTGTTCATCAGCGACACTGTGAAGCCATGATTGATTCTGCTGAGACCAACAGTCACGTGTAAATCTGTTTACACAGAGCTGAGAGGAGAGGACAGGACAGGAGAGGCTAGAAAAATGCAAATGTTCTGTGAGATCGTGGCAGATAGGAAGCCAAAAGTTGTACTAAATCAAAAGTTTTAACTTTTATCTGATCACTTAGGCTGCTGAAAACTGATTAAGTTTGTGATAAAAAGTCATGATGATTGATTGAACCGTGGAAAAAAAAAAGAGTAAAAAGGCGAATAGACAGAAAGAGGAAAAGAAAAAATGAGGCACGCTGCAGAAAACATGTTCAGAGATGTTAAACCCACATCAGACGTCCCTCTGTTTACCATGGGCGGGTCTGTGTGTGTGTCTGTGTGTGTGTGTGTGTGTGTGTGTGTGTGTGTGTGTGGACTATTTCTGTGTCTGTACATTTGCGTATTGGATTTGTCGAGAGAGAGACGGCAGAAAGGATATTTGTATAAAAGGCCTCGAGGTTTCATTTGGTGTGTGTGTGTGTGTGTGTGTGTGTGTGTGTGTGTGTTTGTGCATGTTTGGGCGTTTCCGTTCCGCTTCCCACCGTATAAGTCTATGTGGAGTCTCTCCTGGCGAGCTGTCAGACTCTTTGATTATGGGATGGCGGCAGAAGGCCAGGTGTTGCCATGGCAACCGCAGGGTGTGTCGTTGTGATAGCGGGGGGGCGTGGCCAGGTGACTGCAGCGTCTCAACTAAAGACGACAGATATTCACTGATCCGCCGCTTCAAAACAAGACTCAGATTCATTCTGTTCCCACTAAAGTTCAGCAAACATTACAAATGAACATTTTTTATAGTATTTTTATGTATCTATGTTTGTTCTGCAGCAATCTAACTGCACCGACTGCATTCATAAAACCACAATAGCAAAAACTTCTCTAAAAGTCTCTAACACTGTTAAACCACGTTATTTAGAGGATTAGATAGAGGATTTTTTTTATTAAGAGTGATGACGCCACAAAACATTGACATTTTTTCTGTCTTTTGGTCTGTGCTGACTAATAAATGTTAGTGATTGGCTGCTGGGACGTTGAGGAAATATATATATAGCAAGAATAATAATAAATAATAAAAAAAGGTTTTCATCTTTGGATTATTTGGGTCATTTAAGACTTCTTGTCTTGACTCAAGACAAACTACTTCAAACCAACAAATCCCACATCAAGTCCAACCAGTCTACATTAACAAGTCCCAAGTTGAGACCAACAAGTCAAAATTTAAGAACAATAAGTGCCAGATAAAGTTCAATAAGTCTAGATTTACAAGTCCAATGTTGGGACCAACAAGTCCCAAACAGAGACCAACAAGTCTAAATTAACAAATCCCAATTTGAGACCAACAAGTCCCAAAACAACACTAACAAGTCTACATTATCAAGTCCCAAGTTGAGACAACAAGTAACAAATTACGACCGACAAGTCCAAAAACAACACTAACAAGTCTACATTAACAAGTCCCAAGTTGAGGCCAAAAAGTCTCAATTTATGACTAACAAGTGCCTAATCAAGTTCAACAAATCTAGATTAACAAATCCCCGATTGAGACCAACAAATCCCAAAACAACACTTACAAGTCTACATTAACAAGTCCCAAGCAGAGACCAACAAGTCAAAATTTAAGAACAATAAGTGCCAGATAAAGTTCAATAAGTCTAGATTTACAAGTCCAATGTTGGGACCAACAAGTCCCAAACAGAGACCAACACGTCTAGATTAACAAGTCCCAATTTGAGACCAACAAGTCCCAAAACAACACTAACAAGTCTACATTATCAAGTCCCAAGTTGAGACCAAAAAGTCACAATTTATGACCAACAAGTGTCTAATCAAGTTCAACAAGTCTAAATTAACAAATTCCAAATTGAGACCAACAAGTCCCAGATCAAGATCAACACTTCCCAAGTCAAGACCAATAAAAGTGACCGGTGTAAAGACAAGCAAACCCAAAGTCACGACTAACAAGTCCCAAGTAAAGTCCAACAAGTCTGAAGTTAAGACTTATGAACCAAAATAAGACTCGAGGTCCCAAGTCAAGTTGAAGTTGTGATCTGAGCTGTAAACCAGCAGAGATAATGAGCTCTTCACCATCTTTAGACCAGATGAAACTCGGCTGAGTTTCTTTCAGCCCAGAAACGTTCCAGAGGATTATTTCTTCCCTGCGGGTGTGAAGTGACTGACAGGAGTTAGAGCGTAACGCAACAGAAGCAGAGAGAGATCTGAAACACTGATCTCAGCACAAAGAGGAGGATCACTCAGAGTCCTCATGTTTACTGTGAGGGATTATCTCACACTGAGGAGGATTTCATATTCAGCAGTAAACACTCAGCAGCTTCACCTCAGAGAAACTCTGGAGCTTCTTCTGACTGTGATAACAGAACCTGACGGATGTTTGTGTTGTTTATTGTTTGTTTGTTTATGCTGGATGAGGTGAAGTGTCCTTTGTTGTTCTTCTTACCTTTCTTCACCTTTTTCTGCAGTTTGATCGTGTCGGATGATTTCTTCTTGATGTCTGCTCTCGCTCTCTTGTACTCTAAAAAACACCAGAAAGGGCCAGAGTGAGGAGAGTTCCAGTCGGTTTGGGTCTGTGTGTGTGTGTGTGTGTGTGTGTGTGTGTGTGTGTGTGTGTCTGTTAGCATGTTAGCATACCTTTAGCATGGTCTTTGTCCAGCTGACTGGCCACTTTTTTCCACTCTTCCATTTTCAGCTCCAGAGGACTGATGAGGCCTTCTGACAGAGCTCTGAGAGAAGAACATTTAATTATCAATTAATTACGTTTAACTATTTTTTCCTTGAATTAATCTGATAAACAATAATTTGCATCATAACTCTTCCAATAAGTCTGGGATTAATCGGTAGTTTGGGTTGAAACAAAAACAAAAAAGTTGGGATGCTGTAAAAACGTAAATTAAACCAGAACCCATCAAAATCGGAATTCAATAAAAAACAAAATTATTTTGGCCATTATATACAGTCATGGAAAAATGATTAGACCATTCATTGTTTTCTTCAATTTCTTGTTCATTTTTATGCCTGGTACAACTAAAGATACATTTGTTTGGTCAAATATAATAACAACAACATAAATAGCTGGTAAGAGTTTAATTTAAGAGCTGATATCTAGACATTTAACATGGTTTTCTTGATAATGATTTTGGTTATTATCAAGAAAACCATGGAAAATGTCTAGATATCAGCTCTTAAATTTCAGTTAACAAAAATGTATTTTCAATTATTGTTTTCGTTATTTTGTTAGTTTTCTTTAACTATAATAACCTTGCATGATGGTTTGTTTACAATAAGTAGCGGCCGATGTGTACAGTTAGCATGATGGTTTGTTTACAATAAGTAGCTGATGATGTGTACAGTTAGCATGACGGTCTGTTTACAATAAGTTCAGACGATGTGTACAGTTAGCATGATGGTTTGTTTGCAATAAGTAGCGGACGATGTGTACAGTTAGCATGATGGTTTGTTTGCAATAAGTAGCGGACGATGTGTACAGTTAGCATGCCGGTTTGTTTACAATAAGTAGCTGATGATGTGTACAGTTAGCATGATGGTTTGTTTACAATAAGTAGCGGACAATGTGTACAGTTAGCATGATGGTTTGTTTACAATAAGTAGCAGACGATGTGTACAGTTAGCATGAAACGGCGCTATGAAAGGAGCTACTGTGGGCGCTGATTGTGTCCCTGTGGTTCAGTTGTTGAGTTAATTGACAAAATGTGTAAAATGAAGACGAGACTGTAACAAAAAACAATCTGAGACATGAATGAACGGCCCTGAACGACCTGAGAGATGCACAGTATGTGTGAGTGACGGCTCCTCTGATCACAGCAGACTGTAATAACACACACACACACACACACACACACACACACACACACACACACTTTCTGGCAGTCTTGTGAAGGAGCGTATGTCAGTTGAGAGTAATTAGGAGACTCGTTCCCACACTGTCAGAAAAGTGTCATCACACCATTCACACCTCCACCTGCCCTCCTCCCTACGCAGCAAACAACACATCTAATAAATGTATGTGTGTGTGTGTGTGTGTGTGTGTGTGTGTGTGTGTGTGTGGTTCTTACGTGGTGAACAGTTTGAGCTTGGACTCGATGCTGCGGTGTCTCATACACATCCTGGTGAGCGCTGAGCCGATCTCTTTGGTGGCACCTGGAAAACACAACAAACAGCAACACGGCAATCAGTTGATGATGATGAGCTTTTATTTTGAAAAGAAACTGAAAGGACTGAAAGCAGATGATGTTTCAAAATAAAGCTCAACAGTCGCAATATTGAAACTACAAAATATAGTGTCAGCTGATGAAGAAGTAGGTGTTGAGACATCTTCTAACTGTTAAAACAAACATAAACTGAAATAATAACTGCACTTAATCTGGTTAACAAAGAGTTAATGCAGGGCAGGGAACTGAGCTGTGTGTGTGTGTGTGTGTGTGTGTGTGTGTGTGTGTGTGTGTGTGTGTGTGTGTGTGTGTTTGCACTATAATTGCTCCATAAAGTGGTATTGAGGAAATCAATCTGATTAAGATCTTAGGTGTTGTAATGTGTGTTGAAACGATAGGTGTGTGTGTGTGTGTGTGTGTGTGTGTGTGTGTGTGTCTCGTTTTGTGAATGAATTATGTAAGAAACAAACCAGTTCCTTTCACAATGAGCCTCCGTTAATTGGGTCTGCACATAATAACTGTCTAATACTAATAAATACCACCTGATGACACAACCATGGATCATGTGCACACACACACACACACACACACACACACACACCTTACTGTTTAATTAAAATACGACTAGACACAGGGCTGTTGGCTCATTGGCCGGTTGGTTAAACAGTCATTCAGAAACATGAGTCATGTGGCAGCGATTGTCACTTTTAATATTTAAAATTGTTATAAATGTATAAATGTAGGTCTGACATCACAGATTCAGCAACTCAACAATATTAGAAGCAGCAATTAAATGTTTACCAGCAGGGTTTCCCATTAATAACCTGGACTCCTACAGCCTGCCAGACTTTAATCATGATGTCTGTGTGTGTGTGTGTGTGTGTGTGTGTGTGTGTGTGTGTCCAGCCATCAAAGGTCCAAACACACTGTTGCATTATGCCGTTCGTTAGCAGCGAGCTAACATTAGCTAACAATTACAGTTGTGTTAATCACAAAAAGCTAAACTGTGACGAATTATTTCCTGTCGCTAATCACAAGCATCTTTCAAAATAAGAGCACAGTGTGTTAACAGAATCCACCACAGAATTAACAAGAAGACTGTCAAAATAAGATGCCTTAAATGAAATATAATAGAACGCTTATTCTTGATTACAATAATTCTTAAAATATGCAATCATTAAGATCAGTGTATATGATGGGATAGTGGCATTAGAATGTGTGAGAGGCTCCAAATTTGGGCTTTTATGGGGAAAAAATCTCCGGGGGGGGGGGGTCCTAGTGGAAAACATGTTGACAGCAATTAAAAATGACACAGTAGGATAATAAAGATTCTATAATACCGTGTCTCCTGACTGTGAAAATGTTATGTGAGGTGTTTGTTCTCATTTAGCTCTCAAAGTGCACAAAATCGATGCATTTTACTTATAAGTGTACAAAAGTTTCTCTCTGAGTCTCAATAAATCCTGTGGGAAACACTGAACAGGATAACAGGAACCTTTTCAAACTGTGTACTAACATTTATTTATTTATGGAAGAAAAGACATAAAGCAGGTGGAAATAAACAAGCTTTAGAGCATTTATTCTGCAAAACTGAGAGAAATGTAAACATTGACACGGACAGAGAAGGAAAATATCTACAGACACACACACACACACACACACACACACACACACGGCCCATCATAATGGTTTCTTTGTGTCTGTATGTTGACACAACACTTCCTGTTGAATTGAACCTTTCTCACCAACAGACTTGTAACATTTAGTGGCGTTTACATATTATGTCAACAAATTAGTTCAGATTCTATGAAACTGTCGTTTCCAGCCAAATCCAACACAACAATCTAAATATTAAGAACCGTTTCTTTCACATGGACCTTCCCCTGTAACTGTACAGAGACTCCAAACATCAGTGTTTTCTCCGTTTTCACTCTTTCCATAGTTAAGCAGGTTTTATTAGCACATTCGTGTTCCATACACCGCACAATTCCGAATGGCTATTTTACAATACAACAAAGTTCCATACACCGCTCGACTTATGACTGTTGCACTTTTCAGCAAGACTCAATGTCAACAAATTAGTTCAGATTCTATGAAACTGTCGTTTCCAGCCAAATCCAACACAACAATCTAAATATTAAGAACGGTTTCCTTCACATGGACCCTCCCCTGTAACTGTACAAAGACTCCAAACATCCTTCAGTTTGTTTCTACAGTTTTCACTCTTTCCATAATCGAGTCGAGTGTTTGTTCCAACTGTCGTGGCAATTTTGACAACTGCACTAAGTTCAGCAGGTTTTATTAGCACATTCGTGTTCCATACACCGCACAATTCCGAATGGCTATTTTACAATACAACAAAGTCCCGTACACCGCTCGACTTATATCTGTTGCACTTTTCAGCAAGGCTCAGTGTCAACAAATTAGTTCAGATTCTATGAAACTGTCGTTTCCAGCCAAATCCAACACAACAATCTAAATATTAAGAACCGTTTCTTTCACATGGACCTTCCCCTGTAACTGTACAGAGACTCCAAACATCATTCAGTGTTTTCCTCGTTTTCACTCTTTCCATAATCGAGTCGAGTGTTTGTTCCAACTGTCGTGGCAATTTTGACAACTGCACTAAGTTAAGCAGGTTTTATTAGCACATTCGTGTTCCATACACCGCACAATTCCGAATGGCTATTTTACAATACAACAAAGTTCCATACACCGCTCGACTTATGACTGTTGCACTTTTCAGCAAGGCTCAATGTGGCCCTATCTTCCTGCCCTAAACATCACATCAGGACAGAGCCCACTGGTCACCACATTCCCCTCAGTCATGGTGTTAGAATTGTTAAGTTCACAGAGTCAGTTCCCACAATGCCTTGTGTCTTG
This sequence comes from Centropristis striata, assembly GCF_030273125.1. NCBI lineage: Eukaryota > Metazoa > Chordata > Actinopteri > Perciformes > Serranidae > Centropristis > Centropristis striata. The sequence continues at coordinate 716,745 of NC_081519.1, read as the reverse complement.
AATACCAGGTAGGTCACCGCCTACTTCCCACCATGCAGAAAACACCAAATTTCCTTCACACTTCACATGTCTGTAACAACAGCAGGACACTTGACATCATTTAACCAGTTAAAGTCAGTTCAACAGGTGAATCACGCCACGTTTTCCCAGCAGCTCATCAGATGATGATCTATATTTATCTAACAGCAGTTTATGTCAATTAAAAACTAAAACTGATCATGTTAAATATCTAAAGAAACTTTAAAGTCTTAAATATTTGAACAGGATTTGGTGAGGAAGATTACAGGCCGAGAGTAAACACTAATCAGATTAACATGTAATATTTGTTTGCTGTGTTTGTTTAGTTTGTTGTTGTTGTTTGTTTGTGTGGGACAGAAGACACTTCAGACATTTCAGAAAATATTCTGATAATAAAGTGAAATTAAATCACTTGAAAATAAACATAGAGACTGAGTTTGTCAAGGCTTTTATACCGTGTATACTTCCTGTACACAGGTCTGAAAAAACTGATAAAACCATTTAATGACCTGATAACGAGTCGCTGCGAGTGCTCCGATACTGAAACGATCGATGAGTCACTCAACAGGAAAACAGCCTGCACCTTTTCTGATAAATGACTTCATGTTTCAAGCAAAAAAACAGCAAACATTCCCTGATTTCAGCCACTGAAATGTGACGATTTGCTGCTTTTTTTCTGCATAATATCATTGTAATCTGAATATTTTTGAGTTTTGGACTGATGGTTGCAGAAAAAAGCAAACTTAGGATGTCAACACATGCTCTGATAAATTGTGATGAGCATTTTTTCACAGCATTTTTTTTTATAAAACCCAAATGATTAACTGGGAACATAATTTGCAGGTTAATCAATCATAAGAATAATTGGTTGGAGGCCTCGCTTGACACTGTCTGTCATATTGATTATTATACTGAGTCAAACAATCAGACAAGTTTCTCTTCATCACGAGGCTCGATTCAGCAAAGGAAAAACTATTTTGATTAAAAAAAAGTCATGTTTTAGGTAAAAACCAGCAAACATTCACTGATTTCAGCAGCTGGAATGTGACTATTTGCTGCTTTTCTCTGTCCAATGTCATTTTAATCTGAATATTCTTGAGTTTTGGACTGTTGGCTGCAGAAAACAAGCGATCTTAGGATGTCAACACGTGCTCTGGATAATGTGATGAGCATTTCTTCACACACATTTTGTGCTAAGACACTAACTGGGAACATAATCAACATAATCAACATAATCAACAGGCCTCCGCTGGACGCTGTCTGTCCTATTAATTACTGTATCCAGTCAAACACACAGAGAAGTTTACACTCGGATCATTTCTGCCTCAGAACAAAGTGACACAGCAGATTTACACTGAAAAGAGTTCACGCTGACTCATTTCATCTTATTTAAATATCTGAATCTGAGAACACACACACACACACACACACACACACACACAGAAACACAGACACACACAGAAACACAGACACACACACACACACACACACACACACACACACACACACACAGACACAGAGAGACAGAGACACACACACACACACACACAGAAACAGAGAGAGAGAGAGACACACACACACAGAGAAACACACACACACACAACACACACAACACACACACAGAGACACACACAGAGAGAGAGAGACACACACACACACACACACACACACACACACAGGCAGGCTGCTCTGCTGAGTCACAGCCAGTTACATAAAGAGAAACAATCTCGGTGAAGAGATCAGTTCATTGAAACGCTCTAACAGGAAGTGATGTCAGACTGAAACCTGGACGGAACACTTGACAGTGTGTGTGTGTGTGTGTGTGTGTGTGTGTGTGTGTGCGTCATTAAGCCTCCATCAGCCTCTACACCTCCTCTCTCCCTCTCTCTGTTTCTGATCATCTCCTCCCTCCTCGTCCTCTATCCGTCCTTCTCCCTCTCTCCTTCCTCCTCAGAAACCAAACATTCATCACACACACACACACACACACACACACACACACACACACACACACAGGTATGAGGCGTGGGTTAATCGTTAAGGTGTGGCGAGGTGTGCTTGTTTTATTTACCTTCCCCTCCCTGTTGCAGCTCAGAGAACATTAAATCTTGAACCGCAGCGTTTCACACTGAAATTATCTTAATGCAGCTAAAGTGGATGTTTCATAAGTCTGTCGTGCAATATTTTGAGAGAGCGGGTGTGTTAATCCTGGTTTAAAAGACTAGGCAAATTGCTTAATTGTGATTTTTTTTTAAAATGTGGTTGTATGAGCTTCTTTTTTATAGTCAGTGTCGTACCAACAGTACGACCTGATTCAAAGAAAGTTTGGATGCAGTGTAAAACACAAATAAAAAGTCTATATTTACTAACAAAAGGTTTACCAGTTTGAACATTTAATATTCAGCTTAAAATAGAACAATTTGCGCGAAAAAGAGTCGCAGATTTATGAGAAAATAGTGGTAAATCTGCAAGAAAAAAGTCGCAGATTTACAGGATTTAAAGTGGCAAATTTGCGAGAGAAAAAAGTTGCAGAATTACGAGATTAAAAGTTGCATATTTGCAAAGGGAAAAAAGTCGCATTTATGAGAAAAAAGTGGCAAAACTGAGAAAAAAGTTGCAGTTTTACGAGGTTTAAAGTGGCAAATTTGCATGAAAAAGAGTTGGAGATTTATGAGAAAAAAAGTGGCAAATCTACGGAAAAAAATAGCAGATTTACATGATTAAAAGTGGCAAATCTGCGAGAAAACAGTCACAGATTTACGTGTTGGATGTCATCTATAGTTTTTTCTAAGTAAAGATGACACCCAACACAGAAGATAAGCAATTTAAAACAGTAAACAAAACAGTAAAAAAAGCAACTTAAATAAATCAATCCAGGAATATATTTAAATTAAAGTGCAGCCACGACAGTAAAATGAAGGTACAGTATAAAAAACAGTAGTCCAACAGCAACTTAAATAAATAAATCTTATTAGCCAGAGCTTAACGGAGCGAACCAGAAAATAGATTACTAATTTAATAAATTACATGGTATCAGATCGATGCCTGGACTCCAGTACTCGCCGATACGATGCAGCATTTTCTGCAGTATGGGAACAACTCTAGAACCAACCCAAACACTAAAGTCATACAAAAAAACAAACAATGTAATAGATCGAGGCAGCGATAGACCAGCCACCCTGTGTTCTGTGAGGTGAAATTACTGTTTTATTTAAAATGAGTCTGGTGGCTCTGAGGAAGCTCAGATAATGGCTTCATATCACCTCACATTTACATTAAACAGCGCTGACTGACACAAGATAAAGCAGTAAAAATATTGTAAATAAACTGACAGAACGGATAGATGTTTAGGTTGCCTGCTTCTCAAAACTTTTGTCGATAATACACTTATCGTGGATAAGAACCTCATATAACCACACTTAAAAATATCCCAAATATCCCTTTAAACTGTTAAATTAAAACACGACATTAGTTCAGTTTCAGGTTAAAGTTTATATTTGAAGCTGCACTGAAATCGTTCTGCAGCTTCCATTTAAATGTTATTTCTAAGAAGTTTAGTATCACTGAGAGCTAAACCTTCAGTCAGCAACACATGGATTATATACGTGTGTGTGTGTGTGTGTGTGTGTGTGTGTGTGTGTGTGTGTGTGTGTGTGTGTGTTGTGTTCAGACATGTCTAATGGATCTCCGAGTCGACTGCAGATGAAGAATGTAACCTGACCAGCTGAGACTCCGTGTGGGAGTCAGTGTGTTTGTGATTCTCACATGTTGTTTGTTCTGGTTTTAATCTCTTCACGGCTCCGAGGACGCTGGGTAAATTATCTGCTGGAGTTCATCGAGACGAGAAGTGTGACATTTGATCAAGAAAACATTTTTAATTATGAGTCAAGTCTCCTTCAAGTACAATGCAAAGTCAAAAGATAATGTGGAGCCTGGACATTAAACCACGTGTGTTCAGGTTGGACTGGTGGCGACAAACAAACTAAACTCACATCGTGTTTCCTCAAGTTGTTGAAAATTACATTTCCTTCCTCATAAAGCTTTGGCAATGCAGATATTGTTTTAGGTTCGAGATCTGAGCAAATATGAATAAAAACCAGCTGATAAATGCATTTAAAAAGGACAGGAGAAAGATAATAAGACACAATAATTTATACATACACATTTTGCTCTGAATCAGCTTCTTGTAGAGGCGTGAATCAGCATTTTATCTCGATACTTGAGTCACGATACGATATTATTGTGATATTATTGGTTCTGTTTGAACTCTCTAAATAAAGCAGAAACAGCCACCTGTTGGTTTTATTCTTTGTTGTTTCATAACTTATTTATGATGTAAACTATTTAAACTATTGAATCAAATGTGCTCATAATATTAAGTGTGAATGATTCGACTAAAATTTGTCATAAGCGCATCTGGATGGAAAAATAAAAGGAAGAGGAAGGAAAATAAAAAGCTGCTCCAGTCGTTTAGAATTTCCCTCCGTTTTCCAAAGAGACAGAGAGGAACTGTTCTCCTGCTGCTGGACACACTTTCCAGCTCCTCACCGCCCATAATGTGGCCCTTTCACTGTGTGTGTGTGTGTGTGTGTGTGTGTGTGTGTGTGTGTGTGTGTGTATTAATTCCTGTGGATTGACCAGTTTTCTGTGTTTTCTTTCCTCTGAACCTCCCTGAACTCTGCCTGTGACCGTCAGGTAGACAGACTCAGGACTGACTGATTATTAGCTGCGATATTCAGCTTTTTTTTAACCGTTATCAGATATTCTTTGGATCCGATTGCAGCTAAAATAAAGTAAGAAATGTGCTACTTTGGCTCTGATGCAGGTTATCACATCTCTCTGGTGAGAAAGCGGAGCAGCTTTATCCAACGGATAGAAATAATGAATAGTGGAATTAACTTCAGTGTTATGAGTAGAAGAAGTGAAGGAGAAGAAGAGGGAGTGAGCTGTGAGAGCAGAACATCATGCAGTCTAAAGATCAGACTTTAATAACACTGACCTGCCAAAGAGCCTCCAACCTGACCATGAGTTAGTTCAGAATCAAGTCTGCAGCTCAGCTCAGTTCATTCACGTTACTCAGGTTACTGCAGAGTTTCTCCTACATTTCACATGATCATTAATATCAATGTGCCACTAATGATTTCTACTGTGTGAGCACAACAACACACTCAGTTGGTAGAGCGGTCATCCAGTAACCGGAAGGTTGGTGGATCGATCCACACAACCTACATGTTGAAGTATCCTTCAGCAAGACACTGAACCCTAAATGTCTCCTGATGCTGCGTTCATCAGTGTGAGAATGAATTCCTGCTGGTGGCAGCAGTGTGCCCTGGTAGCCTCTAACACCAGTATGAATGTGTGTGTGAACGGGTGAATGAGCGTAGTGTCCAGTGTGTCCAGTGTGTGGACACAATGGAGTGCATATATATATATATATATATATGCACTCCATTTACCATTTTTATTTTCGACTTGTTTTGAGTCATTAACGAGCACATCAAATCCTGTCGGACCCTCATAGGACATCAACGGAAAAGGTAACATTCAAGTTTACACACGGTCCATATAGCGAGTAGCGCAGGTAACGTAGCGTAGCATAACATAACGTAACGTAACGTAAGGTAACGTAGCATAACGTAACGTAGCATAACGTAGCGTAGCATAACATAACGTAACGTAACGTAAGGTAACGTAGCATAACGTAACGTAGCATAACGTAACGTAGCGTAACGTAACGTAACGTAGCGTAACGTAATGTAGCGTAACGTAACGTAGCGTAACGTAGCATAACGTAACGTAGCATAACGTAACGTAGCATAACGTAACGTAGCGTAACGTAGCGTAACGTAACGTAGCATAACGTAGCGTAACGTAGCGTAACGTAGCATCGTAGCTCCTCAGGACAGTGAACGGCTGTGTTGCCAACTTAGCGACTTTTCAGAGAAAAAAAAAGCAACTAGCAACAAATCTAGCAACTTTTCCTGGTGTTCCTGGAGACTTTCTGAGATTCGTTGTTACTCTTAACGAGCCACCCCTCCCTCGTCCCAAAGCACTCACAAGCGGCCCAGTCCTCCTGCAGCAGTCTCTCCCAGCTGCAGTCACAGAGCCAGAGGGGATGTTAACCCCTTAGCATCCAGTCTGCTAATAGTGCATGCGAGAAGTCGCTGCTGGCTGGTTTACAGTCAGAGTCTCTTCAGCCTTTAGTCCCGAGGCCGGATTAATGAGGACGGTTGGAATTATGACAGAAGACAGAGAACCTGCAGTTCTAAACATATTTTCATCACTTTTTGTCTTCCCCACCACGTTATTCCTCTCTCCTACAGCGTCCATTACAAGTACATGCACATGGTAAATTATGCAAATTAGGCGATGACATCATTTAGCGACTTCTAGCGACTTTTTGGAGCCAACAGCTACTTTCCTTACACATGAGTCGGGGAAACACTGCATTAAATGCGGAGAAATCAAAACTTATGATCTTTTCAAATGGTAAAGACTTGACATCCAATTTGCCAAAGATTATTACAGTACAAGGTGATGAAATCGAAAGGGGGCTGCTCCCCTCATACCAGTGTTCAAACATGTGTCCAAACTACACTCAATTTGAATTTATTTGTATTTAATTCTTTATGATACTGTGTTTAAATGTTGTAACTTGTCTCTTTTTATGCTGCTTTCTTGGCAAGTTCTCTCTTGGAAAAGAGATTTTTTTAATCTCAATGAGACTAAATGTACCTAGTTTTTGTACGGCGTCTCCTCTGTCCATACTTGCAGGCTCTATAAGTTCTCCTTTACTGTATTTAATTAAACATAAATGCTCACAGGCATTCCCAGCCTCCATCCCAAAAAGAGTTATGACCTTGTGACAAATAGTAATAAAAACTGCAATCATTTGCAAATCTTTTGGGACCTACATTCTAATTAATTCAGTACAAAAAAAGTTTTTTTATGCTTAAACTGGGAAATATATTTTGCATTCTGAATTTGATGTAGGGCGATATGGACCAAAAGTCATATCCCGATATATTTAGGCTGAATATCAATATACGATATATATCCTGATATTTTTATCGCAAATTGAGAGAAAAATGTTCAGTCAAAGTCAAATATGACATGTCACAAGTAGTTTTATTGAAACGGTTTATTTAAATGAACATAAATACTGTATAACAAAAGCTCCATAAAGTGCACATTTAAATAAAAAATATCTTAAATAAAAATAGCCTATGAAATAAAACAGGCCAATCTTTTTCTGAAATAAATATATTTATATAAGAACAAAATAACGAACATTACAAAATAACTAAATATGACAAACCCTAGTAAGGGCAGCATTTATATATAAAGAAAGGGGAAAAAGAACTATATCGATATATGCGATATGGTCTAATTCCATATCACATTTAAAAAATATATCGATATATCTGTTATATGGATATATCACCCAGCACAGTGTGAACTTCTCCTGAATGTATGAGAAATCATCAGCAGTTATCATGATTAGATCCATATGTTTCTGTTTAACACAATAATTTAATAATGTCCACAAAATGTCAGTTTTAATAGTCTGTTGCACTATATGTTCATGCAACTACAAGCTGTTTAAAACACACATCATAACTTTAATGTGTTAAACTTTCCCTTTGGAAATCCCCTTAATTTACATAATCTGATAATAAAACTTCTTGAGAACTCTGCACCTGCAGTAGCAGACGGTTCTCACATCGTCATGTGATGCTTTCTGTTTTTATTCACTTTCTACAAAACCTCCTAACTTCTTCTGGAACTGAAACAAAACTTTTGTGTTATTCAAAATTTCCACATTGTTTCAATTAAAACTGCAAATGTCCCGTGCAGATATCAGTTATAGATGTCATAAGTTACTCAAACACTTATTTATTTATCGTCCCAATTACTATAACTTATCAATTTGAAATTATATATTTTGCATGGTTACAAACATACAGTCATGAAAAAAAATTATTAGACCATTTAAGAGCTGATATCTAGACATTTTCCATGGTTTTCTTGATAATAACCAAAATCTTTATCAATAAAACCATGTTAAATGTCTAGATATCAGCTCTAAAATTAAACTCTTATCAGATATTTTTGTTGTCATCTTTATATTTGTCCAAAAAATGTTCCTTTAGTTGTACCAGGCATTAAAATGAACAAGATATTAGAGAAAACAAGGAGGTCTAATAGTTTTTTCCATGACTGTAAACAAAATGCATGAAGATTAATTGCAATAATTACATAAAATTTACACATTTTACATATCTTATAATCTATTCCTCTCAGTTGCATTTGATTTGAATATATAAATGGTACTCTTTTGGTTTATGTTACAATTACTTACTACAATTGGATGGAATTTTTTTTTATGTACTGAAACTGCAAGTTAAAGGTTAAATTATGTTTATGCTGCAGATTTAAACTGTGCTACCTTCACACCCATCCTGCATCATCACAATCAGACCCAGCTCACTGAGGCTCTTTATATTGATCCAGTTATTGATTATCGGCCCATTAACTGACCAGTCAGTCAGTAACTGTCTCTCTCTCACACACACACACACACACACACACACACACACACACACACACAGCTGACCTCAGGAAACCTCCATTAGAAACAGTCAGCTCTCAGTAGGTCGTCTTGTGATCTATCTGTGTGTGTGTGTGTGTGTGTGTGTGTGTGTGTGTGTGTGTGTGTGTGTGTGTGTGTGTGTGTGTGTGTGTTGCTCTTTGAAAGCCCCATGATGCCAAAGACGTCAACCGTTCCTGGGTTGCCGGGGCAACCAGTCATGTGGACTCACCAGAGAGCGAGTGGAGGGGAACCTGCTCTAGAAATCAGCTGATTGAGACCAGAGTTATGTCAAGTTTCAGCTCCGACTCTTATTGTTTGTTTGGTTCTTATCGTCATTCCTAAACATCAGCTATCCATAGATACTAGAGATCTATTAGAGCTTCACCAGCACATTCTGTCAGCACAGAAAAAAAGGCAGCAGAAGCCAAATATACACACCCGCCACTTTATTAGGTACACCTGTTCAACTGCTCATTACGGCACATATACAGTCATGGAAAAAATTATTAGACCACCCTTTTTCTTTAATTTCTTGTTAATTTTAATGCCTTGTACTTTTTGCAAAGTAGCAAAAAAGCTAATGGATTGCACAGTTAGCTCTGTAGCAGTACAGTGTGTATGTGCTGCAGCAGTATGTGCACAATAGGCGATGCTGGTTTGTTTTCAATAAGTGGCGGACACAGTTAGTTGTTCATGTTGCTGAACATGATTTGATGACTGTCAGACTTAGTGGGAGGCTTGTTTGTGACGATACACATGCCTGTTACAAATAAAGGTACATTTGTTTGGACAAATATAATGATAACAACAACAATAGCTCATAAGAGTTTAATTCAAGAGTTGATATCTAGACATTTTACATGGATTTCTTCATAATGATTTTGGTTATTATCAAGAAAACCATGGAACATTTCAAACAAATGTACTTTTAGTTATACCAGGCATTCAAATAAACAAGAAATTGAAGAAAACAAGGGTGGTCTAATATTTTTTCCCATGACTTTATGACCAGCCAATCACATGGCAGCAACTCACAACTTTGTAGACATGGTGAAGACGAGCTGCTGGCGTTTAAAGCGAGCATCAGAATGAGGAAGAAGGTGATTTAAGTGACTCTGACCGTGGCATGGTGCCTTCAGCCTGCAGTCTATTAAAAGTCCAGCAGGGGGCGACACCACCAGCTGCAAAAGAAGTCTGGTCCTATCTATCGCAATACTAAATGAGTCCACTTCTCACATTGTTTATTACCTCAGTAAAAATTCTCGTGGCAACATTATGGTCTCAATCACTACTTTCAAGTCTTCTTCAATACAATATGATGTTAACTGTGTAAATCAGCTGTTCTCAACCTTGGGGTCGGGACCCCAATTGGGGTCGTGAGATGATTTCTGGGGGTCGCCAAATCATTTTGGAAGTCAGCTCTGTCTCCACTGTGTTAAAGTGGTCATGTGTTAATGTGTTTTTGGTCACTTAATGTCTTTTTTTGGTCATTTTGTGTCCTTTTTTGGTCATATTGTGTCTTTTTGGGCCATTTTGTGTATTTTTTTGATCATTTTGTGTCTTTTTTTTAATCATTTTGTGGTCAATTTGTGTCTTTTTTGGTCATTTTGTTTCCTTTTTTGGTCATTTTGTGTCTTTTCTGGTCATTTTGTGTCTTTTCTGGTCATTTTGTTTCCTTTTTTTGGTCATTTTGTTTTTTTTTTGGGTGATCCGAACTGTGCGTGTGAGATTGTGTTCAGAGAGCGGGGGTCGCGGACAACATGCATGTTAAATTGGGGGTCGCGACTCAAAAAGGCTGAGAACTACTGCTGTAAATAATGGTCCCATTTAGAAGAAATAGATGTTAAAGCAAAGTATGATTTGGGGTGTGGCTGCCTTGTGATTGACAGGTTGTTAACTTGGTGAGTGCAATGTCCCCTGCCCCAGTCCAAATATGGTCTCTTCCTGTTTCAAAAACAAAGATGGTGACAGACGTAAAGCCGGGCATCCTCAAACCAACGAGTGACGCTACAGTGACTCCGTCCACTATTTATACAGCAGTCTATGAGCCAGACGGGCTGAGTGTTTCACAAATTGCTGCTCTAACGAACATCTCTAGGGTTTACAGAGAACGGTCGGAAACAGAGAGAATATCCAGAGAGCAGCAGTTCTCTGGGCCAGAGGTCAGACTGGGTCAAAATGACAGAAAGGCAACAGCAACTCAAATAACCACTGGTTAGAACAAAGGTCTGAATGCACAACACATCAAACCTAGAAGAAGATGAAGACAACACTTCAGTTTATTAGGTACACCCTTCAGATAATAAAGTGGCCGGTGAGTGTATGTGGCGAAAGATTTAGAAAAAGAAGCTGAAAAATGCATCGCAGGGACGAGACGGGAGAAGAAAGCGATCCGATCTATCACACAGTGAGAGCCTTCATCTCCGTTTACTGAAAACTGAAATATAATAGAATGAAGTTGCATGTGATTTAATT